>NC_142884.1:56272733-56424249 GCF_051225735.1 Oryctolagus cuniculus | reverse complement strand
GTGCCTTGCTAGGCCGATATGGCCCAAAGTTAAGTCATTTGCATAATGTCATTATGCTTTGTATTATTTTCAAATACTAATGTCACTATTATATATATATATATATTTTTAAAACAAATCATCATTTAATTTGCCAATATATTTAAAAGAAAACTTTTATCATTATAATAAATGGAAAGCAGTGGCACCTTAAATATGATATTAAAATCTTAAATATAAGATACTAAATAAAAGAGCAAAATATATATCTTCACCATTCTCCAGTGAACATTTTGAGCCTGAGGTCTGATCTATCTTGGTTTCAGTGGCAAGTGTTGAAGGTGTGTTAAAGACATATTAGCAACACACTGATTCATTCTCTTTCATGTGTCCAGAGGGAATGAAAGGAAGTTGAGAAGAGAATAACGTTGCAGTTGTAAGATTTGGGTTGATCATTGCCTTTCTCACACACTGTCTAACGCCATTTTGTTTTCCAATAAAAATCATTCTCACATCTCAGTTTCACATCCCCCACTCAAGCAAATCCTGTGTTACTTGATTTCTAATTCTATTTCAAAGATCCTACCAATTTTTTAGGATATGTAAGTGTCAGATATTAAAAGAAGTAGAAAGGAAAGTTAATAATAAAAGTTGTGGGGTTAACTATAAGTCAAATGCATTGAGTAGAGCCATTGAATAATGTCTTTGTAATTGACATGAGAGTGCTGTACAGTTCAGCCCTAATGCAATTGTCTTAAAAAGTTCAAAGACAAGAGACTACTTTTTTCCTTTTTGGTACACATATCAAACAGTTTTGTAATAATTCATGGCATGATAGACTGAGATTGTTACATGATTGATAAACTCAAGGGATACAATGTATCATTTTTGAAGTAGCTGTTACGATGATTGGTTTAATAATGACACGAGGTGTCAGAGATTAAAAATATCAAGGGAAATGTCTATATAATATGCAAATGACTGTTAAGTGCAAGTGTTTTTAACAAGATGAAGACAGAAAGCACATGCACCAAAAAGACTTGAAAATCCTTCTGTCTGGAGCCCTCTGAATCACAGACACTTGGAATACTTCCAAGTTCATTGTTGGAGTGAGTTCATGAATCTAAAAGAGTATCTTTCAGATTTCATGGATGTATAGAGGGTACTTCAGAAAGTTCCCAGAAAAATAAAATTAAAAATATGTTTGTTTTGGTGCAAAGACATTTTGAAGTGAATCCATTTTTTCATGATATGTGTGCTTGTGAACTTTTAAAAGACTCTTTATATGCATATATTTTTTAAAAATTTACACAACAACAAAGTTATTTTTCAATTTACTTTACCAGGAAGTTTTTGAAGTACTTCGGTATACCACATCACGAAGTTGAAAATCATGTGAAAAAGTGGAGAGAACATCAGAACATTTTTCTTTAGGAAACTAATTAATGAAACAAACATACAAAAAAGATTACTTAAGTGGATTAATCATATTTTACTCCCTTCTCTGAAGTTCAGATTTGGAGTGGTATATAATGATCAGTAACAGGGAGCTATGAGAATTGGATGCATTTAACAGATACAGCACCTCATACATGAGACATCCATGTGTATGGAAGATTGCCCTATATTCATGAAACTCCAGAACACCCCCACTACTAACACCAGCTTAAGACATTTTAAGAGACCTGTCACCTACCTCTTCATTTCCCTAATTCCTTCTCTACAACTTTATCTATCCCTACAACTATATTATTTATATCGGCTGAACATAGTGATGCTATTATAAAACTATTCTCTCACAAAATACGTATTTTTACCTTGTATTTAATGAGGAAAAATTTCATAGGTACATCTTAATGAATATAGAGATTCTTCCCACCATACCCACCCTCCCGCCACCACTCCCACCCACCTCCTCTTCCCTCTCCCATTCCCAGTTCCATGCTCCATTAAGATTCATTTTCAGTTAACTTTATACCCAGAAGTTCAACTCTGTATTAAATAAAGATTTCAACAATTTGCACACAAATACAAAATACAAAAAACATTTGAATACAAGTTTTATAGGTAATTCTCATAGTACAACTCACTGAAGACAGAGGTCCTGCATGGGAAGTAAGTGCACAATAGTTTCTATAGTTAATTTAACAATTAGCCCTCTTATGTATGATGTCAGTGATCACCCAAGGCTCTTGACATGAGCTACTAAGGCTATGGAAGCCTTTTGAGTCCACAATCTCCTTCAGTATTTAGACAAGGCCATAAGCACATCCTTCTTTGATGGCCCCTTCTTTCTATTGGGGCCTCACAGAGATCCTTCTTGTAAGACTTTTTTTTTTTTTTGCTACAGTGTCTTGGCTTTCTATGCCTGAAATGTTCTCATAGGCCTTTCAGCTAGAACAGAATGCCTTAAGGGCTGATTCTGAGATCAGAGTGTTATTCATAGTGATTGTCATTCTAAAATTTGCTGTGTGGGCTGCTTCCCATGTTGGATCATTCTCTCCTTTTTAATTCTATGCATTTTTATTACTAGACACTTGGTCTTATTTAATGCTTATATGATCAATTTAACACTTAATATGATCACTTTAACACTTAAGATGGCATTATTAGCACTCAGCTTAATGGGATTTGACAAGTTTTTAGCTATACCCTTAGAAGCATGTCTGTAGGAATATATGCAGAACTATACAGCTCCTCTCTCTATTATCCCCACTCTTATTTTTTACTGGGATCTAGTTTCACTTGACTTTATACACATATGATTGCTTCTATGTTAAGTAAAGAGTTTAACCAATGGCATTAAGAAGAAAGAGAAAAAAAAAAACAAAAACAAACAAAAAAACTTTTTCTTGACAGTCAAAATAAGGGCTGTTCAAGTCATTGCTTCTCAAAGTGTCAATTTCACTTCTACAGGTTTCCTTATAGGTGCTATGTCAGTTATCTCAAATCAGGGCGAACATATGGTATTTGTCACTTTGGGACAGGCTTATTTCATGTTTTCCAGATTCATCCATTTTGCTACAAATGACTAGATTTCATTTTTCTTTTTTACCACTGTGTATTATTCCATAGAGTGCATTTCTCATAATTTCTTTATCCAGGCTTCAGCTGACAGGCATTTAGGTTGATTCCAGGACTTAGCTATTCTGAATTGAGCTGCAATAAACATGAAGGTGCAGATAACTCTTTATTTGCTGATTTCATCTCCCTTGCGTAAATTCCCGGGAGTGGGATGGCAATGTCATATGGTAAAACTATATTCAGATTTCTGAGGTATCTCCAAACTGTCTTCCATTGTGGTTTTACAAGTTAGCATTCCCACCAACAGCGGGAATATTAAGGAATGCACTCCTTTGCATTTGAATGGGATAAAATTATTTCAACTTTCAGCTCTTTCACTCTATCTTTGATTTCCTGAGAAAAATTCAGATAACTCTTTTGGCCTTTCCCTTACATCCTTCCTAACATTTTTTATTTAGTGATTTGTGTATGAAAGCTACTGTAGGGGCCGGTGCTTTGGTGCAGTGGGTTAAGGCCCTGGCCTGAGGCATTGGCATCCCACATGGGTGCTGCTTCTAGTCTCAGCTGCTCCTCTTTTGATCCAGCTCTCTGCAATGGCCTGGGATAGCAGTGGAGGATGGCCCAAGTCCTTGGGCCCTTGTTCCCAAGTGGGAGACCAGGAAGAAGCTCTTGGCTCCTGGCTCCTGGTTTCAAATAGGTGTAGCTCCCGCCATTGCTGCCATCTGGGGAGTGAACCAGCAGTTGGAACACCTACATCTCTTGGGAGAAGAGATGTACAGAAGATATATTTACTTTCTTATTGGAGACATACCCTTACAGTTACTATCTCATCCTGGCTCAGCTTAAATTAAACATAAGAAGACAGAATCAGTTCTTTGCCATCCATCGGAACCTTGAGTTTTTGATCTGCAGAAAATGGATAGGAATTTCATTCTCACAGAAACAAGAGATGGACTACACACACCCCTCTGACATCAAAATATTTCACAGTATTAAGTCGTTTGTCATTAATTCTATCCACTCTCATATCTATAGAGATCATCTGGAATACTTATTTCTGTTAATTCAATGGAACTCTTCAATCAAGTTTTGGTGTATTTTTAGGTCTTTCCGGACTTTGTTAGCTGGAATGCACACCAAGGAGAGAATTTTTGGATTCTGCACTCAGAATAAGGCACAAATTATATCAGAGTCATAACTGAGAAGGCAGAGTGCTTAGCTCACAGAGATGACAAAATGACCAGAGTATACTTTCACATTGTGAAAAGGCAAAAGGTGTTTTCCTGTCTTGTGTTTCACTACGTGGTTAGTACTTACTTGAATACCTTTGATATCACAGATGCTAACAGACTACTGATTGACTATCTTAATGAATCAGCAGAATAAAGAATAAAATACATGATTCCAGACTGAGCCCTATTCCGTTACTTTGAACTTTCCCTAGGAAACCCAGCACATTCTCTTCTAACATTAACACAATTGATTTCAAATATATATAAACATGTATATGTATTTCAATACCAACTGTTTAAAATTGTTACATAATCAGAATGCTTAAACCAGGACTCAGAAATGATAAGTAGGGACAGCATCCATATTAGTGATAGCCAGGAGATAAAGTAATAGGGGCAACAGGGGCACAAATTTGTGGGGACTCTGAAACTGTTTTGTATCCTAATTGTGGTAATGATTACATAAATCTTTACATATGTTAAACTCACACAAGTGTTCATCAAAAAAAGTTAATTTAATACATAGGAAAATTAAGCTCATGTCACCTAATAGGCTGCCAAATGTTTCTGAAAAAATATTCAGGAATGCACTCATTTGCACTTGAATGGGATAAAATTATTTTAACTTCAACTCTTTCACTTTATCTTTGATTTCCTGAGCAAAACTCAGATAACTCTTTTGACCATAAACCTCATTGCACAGGGCAGGCTCAATTTGCTCCACACATCTGTGAGCCAATTCTCTCAGCCCACAAAGTGCAACAAGCTTTCCTACTTACTACTGTTTCTGCAAGGGTTAGTAACATTATCATTGGCTAAATAAAATGCTAGGTTAGGTGAATGGAAAGACAGCAAAGGTCTATTAATTATTTATTTGATGAAGTCACAATAAGACCAGAAAGAATATTGCTTCAATTTAGGAAAACTGTATGTTAAATGAGTCTATACCCTGCTTTGCAACACCGGACTATTTGTTACATAGTGTGATGCTTCTTTTTTACCTTCTAAAAATTAGGAATGAGTATGTTTTAAACTATACCAAGTGATAGATTTCATGGAGGAAAAGCAACTCTGACATCATAATGGAATCAGGGTAAAATGAACGATAGTTAATATATACTTCAATTTACACTATTATGACTCTCTCAATTGCTAAGAGGAAGCAAAAATATGAATTAAAAAGATTGAAAAAAAAGAAAATTTCAAAATTTTCAGATGTTTTATATTCTTCTTAGAAAATATACCTGAACTAACTTTTAACTAAGTATATAAATAAAATGAAATTAAGGGAGATGGGGGAAATAATATGCCTAAAGATAAAGCAAATGTTTTACAATAATCCATAAAATCTTTCCAAAAATTTTGGAAGGTGAAAGTTAAATGCAGATTTACAAAAGAGAAATCTGTACGGCATATATAAAACACATAAAACTTGTTTAGAGACCTTAAAATGTTAATAATTTGATAGAAATATTATATTTCTATCTAGATTTGAGGGGAGCTAATCAAGAGTGATTAAAATTATTATAGACTAATAAATAAATAAAAAGTTAAAGTTAATAGTCATAAAAAAGTTGATTCTTTACAGATTGCTTTATAGATATAATTGCAGCTACAATGTTAAAAGGGTAAATGGCACCTAGGAGAAACTTGAATAATCAGTTAGCATTTCATGTAGAAAGAGAAGTAAAACCAAATACCTAACCATTGTGAGGTTTGTGGTGGAAATGAAGCTTACCCTGCCATATATCAAAACATAGCATATTAATAGTTAATATTATTCATCACTCTTTGTATGGCTGAACCTTTTCTAAGAATTCCACACATGCTAGCTATTATATTTTTAAGTACAAACCTTAAAATATAGATTCTGCTTTTAAATGAGGATAGAGAAATAAGTAATGTGTCCTTGTACGCACAAGAAGTAAATGGTTTATTGAGAATTACCTCAGTCATCTGACACCAAGATCTCCACTAGTAGCCACTGTGATATCCTGGAATCTTAAACATATAATGTGGTATATAAGATGATGACAAGGACAGGAATTTGATTAGAGACAAAATACATGAAATCATGCATCAGTCAGTGAGTGGCATCACTGTAAGTAAATTTTAAATATCCAATTTAGCATGGAAATGAAAACACTCATCATAATTCTTCACACCCTGTCCCACTTTTCACATTTTGAGTTTTGCCACATTAAACATCATTGACCTCATAAAAATAAATGGCAAATTATTTCAATTTTCTTTTTGCTTTCCTTAATTAAATTGTTTAGGATTTTATGCTTTGTCCAAATGTCCAGGATTTTGGCTTTCTCTTTTCTGCACACTGAGATTGTAATAATTGGTTGTTAGAGAATTTGATAATGCTCACATCAGGTATATACATGCATGCACACACACATTTGCTGCAAGAAGCAGACACCTTATTTCAAATGGATGATAAAATTCAGAGTAAAATCCCTACCACTTTGGTACGAAAATTTCTTTGGTGCAAAAACGGGGCATTATATACTTAAAAGTGTAGTAGCTTCTACTTAAAGATATTTTTTACTGGATCAAGCAATTTGTTAAGGACCTTACATGTATCATCCACCCATTCTTCCCCCACACTCTGTGATACAAGGAGAAGTGGTAAACAGATAGGTTACACTCTAACTTACAGCAGTTTGTCACAGAAATGAAAAGAAGACTTCAGAAATAGGAGTGCTCTTTAGCACAAGAGAAAATTTAAAAAAAAATTAAAATACAAGCAAACAACTCTCATAATTTCCAGAGATGTACAAAAATGGGGGGAGGGTGAGATGCTTTTGGGGGTGGAGAGGTGCTATAATCAAGGCCTGAGGGATGACGGGGAGAAGTACCCTGCATTTCCTGGTGTTACAGTTCTTGTTGGAAGTCAATTTTCTAGTGCAGGTGATAAATAACCGTGGTGTTTGCTTCCTATTTTGGCTCTGAAATACCTGCGCTTAGCTCTTGAGAGTTCCACCACCTCAGGTGAAACTGAAGAAGCAGCAAAACAAGGCAAGAGTAGAGAAACCAGCTCTTACAAGTGTGGTTTAGGAAACGGTCACTGATCCAGGGAAGGGGCTCCGGAATAATGTGTGCTGATGTGCAAATAAAAACCAGCCACACATAAGGAGAGTGTCTGCCTCCTGCAAAGGAAGTAATAAATCAAGACAGATACTGCACAAAAAATAACAGAGAGGAAGAGGGAGAAAGAGAAGGAGAAAGGGAGAGAGAAAGAGAGAGAGAGAGAGAGAGAGAGAGAGAGAGAGAGAGAGAATTATCAAAAACAAAACTGCATTCCAACAATGGTGACTGTTCCTTAAAAACAATTTTTAAAAAAGGAGAGAAAGAAAGAAGAAAGAAAGCCTTCAATTGTAAAGGAGTGTGTTTCTGTGTCCTGAGTTGTTAGCCACAGAAGAAAAGGTCTTTTTTCCAACATCAATCTGTTTCTTCATTCATTGTACAGATCTTATTAAATGAATACTGTGTGTGAAAAAGTCCTGTTAAGTACCAAGCTCCATCAGTGAAATAAAGAACAAAAATCATTGTCTGTCCGAAGATGAGATTCTACCAGAAATGTGGGCTGAGTACTGAATAATTATATGCCTTATAAATAAATGAATAAATTGTGTGCTCTCTTAAAAGTAATGAATTCTGTTGGGGAAATAAGAGACGGGGGTATACAACTTGAGAGATCTTCAAGTGAGGAAGGGAACAAGGAAAAATAAGAAATGTAATTGAAGTAGGAAGAGAAATCAGAGAGGAAAAAAGTGTTTCTGAAATCTGTAAGAATGAGAACAACTAAATTGTTATCTAATTTTCATATTGGTGCTGTTTATTTTGGAGGATGTCAGTTTGCTACTTTCTCTTCTAAAAGAAACACATCACATAAAAAACATGCAATGCAAACATTATGCTTATGTTTGCTTTGTGGTTTATGTTTTCTTTCTTATTTCTCTTACTGTTTTTTATTGTATGGGAATCAAGGCAGGGGTATTCATCTTATGTTATTATCAATATCAAGATAGGGATGAAGAGAGTGCCTCAAGAGATAAAGGCAGTAATAAGAATTAAGTCAAATTAAGGTGTAGATGACCCAATCTCATCACATAAAGCTCCTGAGATCTCAGAGACACATTAATGAGAGCATTCAAGGACCTGGTTAGGACATGGAAGAACTTTTTGTTAACTTTTTTTTAGGGCGGTTGATCCTCAATGTCTCCATTATGCTTAGAAATAAGGAGTAGAAAGAAGTGTTAAAAATATAGAGAGAAAAAGTGACATACATTTCACAATGTATCTACTTACTGACTGGGTTAAATCTAATATACTGCATACAAAATTAATTTATTTTCTACTTTTCCATTGAATTCTCCCTGGATTCCTCCTGATTAATGTTCACCTATGATGCTAATTTGATCTCTATCTTAAAGATATGACCAGTCACATGGCATGACATAAAATTCATTGGCAAAGGTATTCTGAGCAAGCAAGTCAAAATAATAAACACCAGAACTGAAAGCATAAATAATAAATAGCCATCTTGACCAAAATACGCTCACTATTTGCAACCTGAGTGTAATCTTTAGTGAGCAATTTATATTAAATCTAATAAAAAGTATGTCAGAAAGTTTATGATCAAATGTACCACAAATCATGAATGAGTATTAGGGAGAGTATGAATGAATTATGTCTGCCCTCCATGTCATGTAGGGGAAGGCAATAAGATACTTTTAAACCTGTGAAAGTTTCAAACTATGGCTCTAAAAAGTTCTTGCTAAAATACGTGCATTCTCCCAGAGGCTGCATATGTTTGCCTGACAAAATCCACGGTTGGGCAATGAGTCCCAAGGTGTTAGCATTAAATTCCTACTCACATAGTAAGTTCCTCAACTCATGTGGCTGAGCTGACAGCACTGGAGAATACTTTTGCCATAAACAAATCTCCTTCTATAGACTGTTTTTCCCTTACATTCCAAAAAAATTGATAATAGTGAGCTTAAAAAAACGATAATAGTGAGATTCTTAAACAGGGTGGAAAAGGAAAGAAAAATCCTTCAATGAAATGCAATCCTCAGAGAACAGGAAAATTTCCTTGATGATGTACTTCTGCTTAAAATTAAATTACAAATATCCATCTTTTACACAATATTGGAAAACTTGAATAAAAGTCTTTTCATTGTTCTTTCTAATGTTTAAGCACAGACATTCTGGAAAAGGAAGATCTGAGTCTAAGTCTCAAATGATCCACCTATGTGAAATCGCACATTTTAATGAAAATTGCTAGAGCAAAATTTAATCATCTATAAAAGAGTAGTAATATTTGCACAGGATCTTTGCTAATTATGATCAAGGTCTTTCGTGTACATTTACCACAGATCCGGCACATTAAAAATTTCTAAAATCCTATGCATTATAATAAATACACTCCCTTATTGCACTAGAGGGGGCCCATTGAAAATAAAGCTTTAGTGTCACAGTGAATATAAAATGAATTGAAATGTGTTGTACTATTCATGTCAATGTTCATGTAGATGAAGAATATATGGTAGTAAATGACAGTGTTCTCATGCTAAGAATACTTATTGTTAATGATTACTATAAGCATTTATGAGCGTCTACTTCATATTGGATATATACCCGTAAGTATTTTAATCAGAATTTAATAGTAAATCCTCAAATGTCTCATTAACCTTTGTGTAAAGAAGAAAATGGACTTTTCTGAAGTCATACAATATTTGATGAATGAATTGAAATGTGAACTCCAGTCTGCTTGGTGATAATAACACTCTTCTCTGAACAGATTATGACTGCTATAAATTTCTGCCATTCAAAATTTAGAAGAGTGATGCATACTATATGTGTAATGCAATAAAGAGACGTACTGATAAGTAATGTTGAGAAACTTGTAAGACTGCAGGAATTGGAAGGACTGAATAACAGAACAAGAATAAAGTAAATTAATGAAAAAATTTATACCATATTGATGAATATGATTACTTTACATCATAAAGTTGTCAATTATCCCTCCAATAAAGTACAAATATATGTGAACCTAATCAAATTTTCTCTGTCTTTCTCTAGAAAAATTATAAACAGAGAAAAGTTTCAAGGAAACACAAAGCAATCATGATAATTTATTATATTTATATAATAATTATAAAATCATATTTACATAATTATAAAAATTATACTTTACATATTTACCAAAGATATTACTAAAAAATTTAACTTTGGGAGTGTGTTTTTTACCCACTGATTAAGGTTTTAGTTAAGAAGTATGCATCCAAACATCATCTGAGTTCTACTCCTGTAGCTCCTGGTACCAGCTTCTTTTTTATTTATTTGAAAGTCAGAGTTATATAGAGAGAGGAGAGGTGGGGGGGGGCAGTCCCCCATCGACTGGTTCACTCCCCAATTGGCTGAAAGGGCTGGAGCTGCACCGATCTGAAGCCAGGAGCCAGCAGTCTCCTCCAGGTCTCCCACGTGGGTGCAGGGACTCAAGGACTTGGGCCATCCTCTACTGCTTTCCCAGGCCATAGCAGAGAGCTGGATTGAAACTGGAGCAGTCAGGTCACTAACCAGCACCATATGAGAAGCTGGCACTGCATGACAGGGCGATAAGTTGCTGTGCCACAGTGCCGGCCCCACAGCTTCTTGCTAATGCAGACCCCAGAAGGCACTTGGTAATACTGTATCAAAATAGTGTACAAGAGTTTGAAGAATATAATTAATCCAGCATTGTGCAGTATGAGTCCAACAAAAAAGTAAACAAAAATAGTCAAGTTCCACAAAGTGGTTCCATTGTGAATGCAATAGATCAAACAAGTATTTGTGTGATGGATTAGTTGTGGTCAAAAAACTTGGATATTGTTGGTTTTTCTAATGGGGGATGATAACAAGACATCTAACATTTATTGTGCAATTTCTCTGAGTAAAGTATTCTTAAGTAGTTTAAATTCAGTAGCAAATTTATCCTTTGAGATAGTGCAGTCGAATCCAACTTATAACAAAGAAGGAAGCTGTGATACAGAGAGCAGGAATTCTTTGCTCAAGGTTACAAGATATAGTGGTAATCTGGAGCCTAGCCAAGTCAATTCCACGATACAGCCTCCTGGCCATCACAACCTACTACTGATATCTTTTTTTTTTTTTTTTTTTTTTTTTTTTTTTTAAGATTTAGTTATTTATTTGAATGGCAGAGTGAGAGAGAGAGAGAGAGAGAGAGCGCGCACACTCTTTCGTTCACTGGTTCATTCTCCAGATGACTACAACAGTCAGGCCTGGGACAAACTAAAGCCAGGAGACACAAACCAGGAGCTTCTTCCAAGTCTTGCATGTGTGCAGCATGGACTTAAGCTCTTGGGCTACCTTTTGCTGCTTTTCCCTGGCCATTAGCAGGGAGCTGGATTGGCAGCTGAGCAGCCGGGACAAAAACTGTTGTCCATGTGGGATGCCAGCATTGCCGGCGACAGGTTTAACTGCCACACCACAATGCTAGCCCCTACTAGGGATGTATGAGACCTCACTAGATCTAATAATATTTCCTAAGAAATCAAAGTCAAGTGTCCAAGTTTTTAATAAGAAATAAATATCCACATTTTGTGTTAAACCTATTACTTAAAATACTTCGAAATGAAAGCAAAACTAGTTTCCAAATATTCCAACAGCGTCAATAAAAATTAAATAGTCCTTCAGACAACAGGGTCTTATTCAAAAAGAATCACAGACTATTTATAAACTAAGCCACAAATCAAACTTGGTGTGTCTGAAATACTTTAAAACTCCTGGAACAATTCATGAATGTTTACTCTTCCTAGAGCCATACCTACAGTTAAATAAACCAAAAAGCTATAAATGAAATAGAATCCTCACTCGAACTGAGCAACAAATTTGAGCCTTGACAATTGTATGTTGTATCTTCTAGTGCATTCACCTTATGAACGTAGCTCTACAGAAACTTTATGACTAAACTAAACCATCTGAGTCACTGACTAATGCCCAACTCTGTTACATGTCTATTCAAACATTTATTCAATGTTCATTATCTAAGATATACAAATTTTTATATATTGATACAAATATAAAATGAAAGAAAAAAAAATTTTGCATTTTTCCCACATAAAGACAAAAATACAATGAGTCACAGAATGTTGAGTAAACACATTTTAGCAAGTGTCCAGTAGATAACAGCACCTTTGCTATTTACTATAAAACAGTTAGAAGGACATAGACTTTGAAATGATAATTTTTAAAAACCCAGTTTTTCTACTCACTAAATGTTTGGTATTAAGTTTGTTAATTATTCCTCCAAAGCATCATTCTGCTAATCTGCAAACAGAAGATTATGATCCAAATATATAAAAATAACTGTGGGGGCCGGCGCTGTGGTGTAGCAAGTAAAGCTGCCGCCTGTGGCGCTGGCATCCCATATGGGTGCTGGTTCGAGTCCCGCCTGCTCCTCTTCTGATCCATCTCTCTGCTGTGGCCTGGGAAAGCAGTGGAGGATGACCTAAGTCCTTGGGCCCCTGCATGTGCGTGGAGACCCAGAAGAAGCTCCTGGCTCCTGGCTTCTGATCGGTGCAGTTCCTGCTGTTGCAACCAGATGGGGAGTGAACCAGAAAGTCTCTCTCTCTCTCTCTCTCTCTCTCTCTCTTGTTCTTGCTCTCGCTCTTTCTGCCTCTCTGTGTAACTGACTTCCAAATAAATACATAAATCTTAAAAAAAAAAAAAAACTGTGAGTACTATAAATATCCTAAGTAGAAAATATAACATATTTATGGATCCCTGGTATATAGAAGACTATCAGTGGATGTTGGTTATTATGTTTTAATTATGGACTATGGAATGAGTCTAGGTGTTTTAGGACAAATGCTTTGTATCAGGCATTCATTATTCCGCATTTCAGTGGAATGGCAAACATACCCACTTTGAGGAGTTACAATGGTTTTTGGTTAAGATAATTGCCATAAAATTCTTAGCATAATACCTGGATCATCTTGTGTTCTGACCAAAGTTTAGATATTTCTAATTAATGGTCAATATTGATCATGTCAAATTAATTAAATATATTCCAAAATAAGAGATAAATCCTGATATATACAATTTAGTGATGGAAATAAAGATATTCTTTGAAAAATTAATTTGCATTATGTAAATTATTAAATCTGCTATAACAGATACATGAAATCTATTCCAAGAATCTTTTTTTTTCTTTTTTTTTTAATCTTTTATTTAATGAATATAAATTTCCAAAGTACGACTCATGGGTTACAATGGCTTCCCCCCCCATACCGTCCCTCCCACCCACAACCCTCCCCTTTCCCACCCCCTCTCCCCTTCCATTCACATCAAGACTCATTCTCGACTATCCCAACATACAGAAGATCAGCTTAGTATACCTTAAGCAAGGATTTCAACAGTTTGCTCCCACACAGAAACACAAAGTGAAAAATAATAAATGATTTTTTTTAAATGATGATGAAATCAGATCAGACCTATTGTCATGTTTAATCCCAGTGAGAGTCAAGTTGGGAATTGATAATTTTTTTTTTTTTTACAGAAGATCAGTTTAGTGTACATTAAGTAAAGATTTCAATCGTTTGCACCCCCATAGAAACACAAAGTGAAATATACTGTTTGAGTACTCGTTATAGCATCAAGCCTCAGTGTACAGCACATTAAGGACAGAGATCCCACATGAGGAGCAAGTGCACAGTGACTCCTGCTGTTGACTTTACAAATTGACACTCCTGTCTATGGCATCAGCAATCCCCCTATGCACCAGTCATGAGTTTCCAAGGCCATGGAAGCCCCCTGAGTTCTCTGACTCCTATCTTGTTCAGACACGGTCATAGCCAAAGTGGAGGTTCTCTCCTCCCCTCAGAGAAAGGCACCTCCCTCCCCGAAGACCTGTTCCTTCCACTGGGATCTCACTCACAGAGATCCTTTTGCCAGAGTGTCCTGGCTTTCCATGCCCGAAACACTCCCATGGGCTCTTCAGCCAGATCCGAGTGCCCCCAGGGCTGATTCTGAGGCCAGAGTGCTATCCAGGACATCCGCCATTCCATGAGTCCGCTGAGTATCTCACTTCCCATGTTGGATCACTCTCCCCTTTATTTATTCTATCGGTTAGTGTTAGCAGATACTAGACTTGTTTATGTGCTCCCTTTGACTCTTAGTCCTTTCATTATGATCAATTGTGAACTGAAATTGATCACTTATTCCAAGAATCTTTAATATTTAGGTGAATTGTGTGGTGTTCTTTCTTTATTATAGTAACCCAGATCCCAGAGCCTATGTGTATCCTATCTGTTGAATATCTACCTATTCTCCTAAAATGTTACTTGGACTTCTCATTGCCACCTGCCTTGTGACATTTTCTTGTCACCTTTATATCAGATCATCTTTGTATCAGAGAAGTTCATATATACAGAGATAAATCTACATAAAAGAGGACTCCAATCTGTCCTGTGTCACCACCGCACATATACCATCATCTTATATTGGAATCAGGGGTTGATTTTTAGTAGGCCCTCCCTTTGTTGATGCATTTGTGGATTTACCTTTGGCAAGAGCTCTTCACAGCCAGGGATCCATGGCCAGATAATGGGATCATTCATGCTGCCTGATTTATGCAGTGACTCTTGAACTGAGTCATCATGAAATTCTTTCATTCCTTCCACCAAGAACCACTCAAATAGAAACGACTCAAGCCATTCGACTGAACAAGCGCAGGGAAGCTATCATTTAAGGAAAGAAAAAAAATTATTCACTGGTCTGTCAAACTTCCTCATAAATACATCTAATTGGAAATTTAATGGATGTTTTTTATATGGGTCAATTTTTTCATTTGAATTTCCTGATCGAATGATGACATCAAGTGCCTTGTTATTGGTTCTTAATCATGAAGATTTATAAAAGAACAGGAATTCAAAGTTAGTCCAACTTGTCTAAAATGAAAATTAATCATACTTCATAACGTCAGTTCTGTAACTATGTATCGCACTACATACTTGCTTTCTTTATCCAAGAAACAGAAATTCTCATATATATTTTATAAGGTCATTTGAAAAACTAAATTTGAACATGTTTTAAAACACTTTACCTGTCACTTAGAACACATTCCACAAATGATGGTTACATTCCTTCTGGGAAAATTCTGTGTATGAGCCAGTTAACTTTCAAATCTCCTTGGTACTACGAAACCAAGAAATGTTCTATTCTGGGAATCTGGAAATAACAGGGTCTATCTCTTACTTCTGATCACTACCCCATCACACACATAAACCTTATGTTAGAATGGTTATAAAGAGCATCACAAACAACACGCCAGGGAGAGAACAGAGCAATGGCTTTGGGTTTTAAAAGCCCAGATTTGAATTAAGTTGCTTAACAGAGAAGAGCATTATTCTCGATTTTTCCAAATTTCTCATTTTTCTTTTTTTAATGTTTGATCCAAATTCTTTAAAAATTTTTATAGATTCAATATAGTTCATAGATACAATTCCAAGAATACAATGGTATTCTCTTCCTCCTTTCCCTTCATAATCTCCCTCTCTCACTTTCCCCTCCCTCCCGCTTTTTTCTCTTTTTTCCTTTCCCCCATCTCTTTTTCTGTTTCTCCAGACACCACATTTAAAATTTACATGTAGTAGAAAGGCTTAATGTTTTACCAAATAAGGAAGGGAGGAGGGGGTTTTGAGGGAAGGAAATAAAGTTATCTTCTTAATTGTATGTATGGAAACACATGAAACCTATTCTCTTTATATTAATACATTTTTTAAAAAGAAGTTCAGCAAGTAAAAGAAATAAGACCCTAGTTTAGGGAAGGGCTGTAAAAGATAACTGAGTGGAAAAGTGACCATTTTAATCATACATAGTAAATTCTAAAATAATCACAGATCTTTAAAATTAGAGTAATGTAAGATACTTAACCGTCAATTGACAAAGGTATAAACCAAAATTTCACAAAAGTGTATCTGCAGCAATACCAACAAACAGACATTTCCTTCCTTTTTGTTTATTTTTTTTCCTTTTAAAAAAATTAGCTCCCTCATAAAAGGAAAATATGTGGTATTTGTCTTTCTGCATCCAGCTCATTTGACTCAATCTGATATTAAATGATAGAATTTTGTTACTTTTTATAGCTGAATAATACTCCATTGTGTATATATTCTACATTTTCTTCGTGATGGTGAATGTATCTGTTTGATATAGTGTGTTCAAGCCTTTTGGGCAGATCTCTCATTTTTTATTTTCAGTAATTCAAAAGCATGCCATGCAATTTTCAGGCTAAAGCCACTCATTTCTACCCTCAATTATACATATCTTGAACTCCATATTTAGCCTGATCTATCTCATGTCCTGGTGTTACTTACTCCCCTAAAACATCAAAACCTAATCAGGGTGCTTATTTGCTTCCAATTCATCAAAGATTTCTCATTACATTCAACTTAAAATCTAAGTCTCTTAAAATAGCTTATACAACCTTAATGAAATAACCCTTCTTTGTATCATTAGTCTTATCTCTTGAAAAATATCTTCTCTGTTTTTTCTCCATGGTCTTACCAAGTTTTTTTCAGTTCCGAGGACATGTTTTGACTCCAAAGTGATTCTGAACACCTTTCTTGCAATATCCACCCATATTCCACTAACTCTATCTTACAGACATGTGAAATCTCTCTCTCTCTCTCTCTCTCTCTAGCTCCCTCCCTTTCCAGATACAGATAGAGATATATACATGCATATCTAGATACATGCATAGATACATGATACATAGAATTCTACAATAGTTTCAGTATGATATCTTAATGTATACAGAGAAAGCTTTTGATAAAATATAACACTCTTTCATGACAAAAACCTTAAGTAAACTGCATATAGAAGGCACATTCCTCAACACAATCAAGGTAATTTATGACAAACCCATGGCCTGCATCTTAGTGAACGGGGAGAAGCTGGAAGTATTCCCACTTAAATCCAGAACAGGATAAGGATGTTCCCTCTAACTACTGCTATTGAATATAGTCCCTGAAGTTTTTGCCAGAGTCATTAGTCAAGAAAAAGATATCAAAGGAATATAAATTGGAAAGGAAGAAATCAAATTATCCCTATTTGCAAATGGCATGATTCTGTACATAGGGGAACTCCAGCAAGAGACTATTTGAACTCATAGAAGAGTTTGGTAAAGTGACAGGATATAAAATTAATACACAAAAAAAACAGCCTTTATATGAACAGACAATACCATGGATGAGAAAGAACTTCTAAGATCAATCCCATTCACAAGGGTCACAAAATATTTAATACCTTGGAATAAATGTAACCAAGGTGGTCAAAGATCTCCATGATGAAAATGATAAGACATTAAAGAAAGAAATAGAAGACAGAAAAAAAGAAAAATCTCCCATGTGAACGAAATAGAAGAATTAATATAATCAAAATGTCCATAATACTGAAAGCAATTAACAGATGCAATGTGATCACAATCAAATTACCAGAAACATTCTTCTCATATCTAGAAAAAAATGATGCTAAAATTCATATGGAAACACAAGAGATCCCAAATAGCTAAAGCAAGCTTGTACAACAAAAACAAAGCCGAAGGCATCACAATACCAGATTTCAAGACATTCTACAGAGAAATCATAACTAAAACAGCCTGATACTGACAAAAAATAGACATGTGAACCAATGGAACAGAGTAGAAATACAGTCCAGAAATCTATCCACACATCTACAACCAACTTACCTTTTGAAGCTAAAATCTATCCCTGAAGCAAGGACAGTCTCTTGAACAAATGGTGCTTGGAAAACTGGATCACTATGTGCAGAAGTATGAAACAAGAACCCCATCTTACACATTACACAAAAAGCCACTCAACATGGATCAATGACCTACATCTATGACCCGATACAACCAAATTACTAGAGAACATTGGGGGAAAATCTGCAAGATATTGACATTAGCAAAGACTTCTTGGAAAAGAATCCGGAACCACAGGCAATCAAAGCCAAAAGTGACAATTGGGATTACATCAAGTTGACAAGCTTCTGCACTGCAGAAAAACAATCAGTAAAATGAAGAAGCAATGGACAGAATGGGAGAACATGTTTGCAAACTATGAAATTGATAAAGGATTAATCTCCAGAACCTATAAGGAGCTCAAGAATCTCAACAAAAACAACAAACAATCTAGTTAAGAAATAGACACCATTTGTTGAATAGTGATCAGTTTCAGTTCACAATTGATCATAATGATAGGTCTAAAAGTCAAAGAGATCACATAAACAAGACTAGTGTCTGCTAATACTATCTGATATAATTAAGGAGAGAACAATCCAACATGGGAAGCGGGATACACAGCAGACTCATAGAATGGCAGATGAATGAAAATGAATCTTGATGAGAATGGATTGGGAGAGGGAGTGGGAGATGGGAGGGTTGCAGGTGGGAGGGAAGTTATGGGGGGGAAGCCATTGTAGTCCATAAACTGTACTTTGGAAATTTGTATTTATTAAATAAAAGTTAAGAAAAAAAGAAATAGACAAAGGACTTGGACAGGCATATTCTTTTCTTTTCTTTTTTTTTTATTTGACAGGTAAAGCTACGGATAGTGAGAGAGTGAGAGAGAGAGAGAGACAGACAGAGAAAGATCCTCTCTCCGTTGGTTTACTCCCTAAATGGCCGCACCGGCTGGAGCTATGGCAATCCGAAGCCAGGAGCCAGGTGCCTCCTCCTGGTCTCCCACGTGCGTGCAGGGGCCCAAGCACTTGGGCCATCCTCCACTGCCTTCCCTGCCACAGCAGAGAGCTGGACTGGAAGAAGAGCACCTGGGACTAGAACCGGTGACCATATGGGATACCGGCGCCGCAGGAGGAGGATTAACCTAGTGCGCCACGGCGCCAGCCCCCTTGAACAGGCATTTTCAAAAGAGGAAATTCAAACGACCAATAGACACCTGAAAAAATGCTTAGGATTGTTAGTTATCAGGGAAATGCAAATCAAAACCACAAAGAAGTTTCACCTCATCCCACTTAGAATGGCTCTCATGCAGAAATCAACAACAGTAAATATTGGCAAAGATGTGGGGAAAAAGCGATCCTAACCCACTGTTGGAATGTAAACTTCTGCAGCCATTTTGGAAGACAGTATGAAGATACTTTAGAAATTTGAATATAGTTCTACCATATGACCCAGCCATCCCACTCCTGGGAATTTATCCAAATGAAATGGAATCAGCAAATGAAAAAGTTATCTGTACCCCGCCATGTTATAGAAGCTCAATTCATGATAGCTAAGATACAGATTCAATCCAGATGTCCATCAAATGACGACTGGATTAAGAAATTATGGTGTATATACAGGCTAGATTACTACTCAGTGGTTAAAACAATGAAATCATGTCTTTTCAACAAAATGAATGCAACTGGATACCATTATACTTAGTGAAATAAGCCAGTTCCAAGTAGACAAATACCATATGTTTTCCCTGATCTGTGGTATCTAATAGAGAACCTAAAATGTAATATATAGGAGTAAAATTGATATTTTTGATATTTGTTGATATTTTACAGCCCTTATCTCTACCATGGGACAGCAGTTGTTTTTTTTTTCCTCTTCATTCTATTTATTGAACTCTTTACTTAGTCTAGGGTCCAACTTATGAATATAAAGTAAAGTGAAAATAGATCTTTGTATATTAAGAGTGACAATAAGAGAGGGAGGAGGAAGAAGTGTGGGAGCAGGGAGGGAGGGGGAGTAGTGTGGGAAGTATCACTACATTCCTAAATCTTTTATATGAAATACATGAAATTTGTATATCTTAAATAAAATTTTAAAAATATTTTAAAAACTTCAGTATGGAAATTTATCTAATAATTCTATTTATTTAATTTATAATTATACATAAGTATGATTTCATAAATATTTCATATTTTACATTTTAAACTGCTTACTGTGTTACATAAATTATTTTATCTTCACTCACTGAAATCTCTTTCAGTTGTCCTCTATAACTCTTTGAAAGTTATATCATGTACAAGTAGAGTCATTTTTCTTTCCAGTCTGAATCTTGTCTTTTCTTTTTTCTTTTTCTTTTCTTTTCTTATTGCACTAGTTAGAAATTTCAATAAAATGTTGAATGTGAGTAGTAAAACAAGATATTTTTGCTTTGCTCTTGATCCAGGAAATAGCATCCAGTTTCTCAACCTTAAACATGAAATATTTTGTAGATATTCTTTATCAAATGAAAGAAGTTCCTCTCACTTCTTATTTAGTGTGTGTTTTTTGTCATATACAGTTTTAGTTCACATTATTTGTTTTATTTAGTTTTTTGATGTGGTAGAGTACACTGACTGCCTTTTAAATATTTCAAATTCTGAATAAATACACTAAGTCCCACCTGGTTATGGTGTCAACTTCTCTGTATATGTATTTTTGGATTCAATTTATAATATTTATTGCAGATTGTTCTGTCTACATTCATGAGAACTATCAATCTCTAATATTCTCTTTATAAAATTTTTCTTTTCTTCTTTCTTTATAATGTTTTCCTTTCTCCATAAAGTCAATATAGTGCGGTGGTAATGTAAATCAGGATTCACTCAATGATTTGGGAGGTTTTTCTGTTGCTTCTATTTTCTAGAACAGATGATAGATAAATGATATTGTCTTACTTGAATGTATGATATGATATTCACCCGTAAAGCCATCTGGGTATTGACAACCTCCTATTAAGAAGAATTTTTTATCACTGGACATTTTTCTTTAAAAGATGTAGTAATTTTACCTATAGCTTTGTTTTTCAAAATGATTTTTCATTTAAATTCTCAAATCTATGAACAATGAGAATTTTTCCTTTATTTTATTATTATTATTATTATTATTTTTTGACAGGCAGAGTGCACAGTGAGAGAGAGACAGAGAGAAAGGTCTTCCTTTGCCCTTGGTTTACCCTCCAATGGCCGCCGCGGCTGGCACACTGCGGCCGGCGCACTGTGCTGATCAGAAGGCAGGAGCCAGGTGCTTCCTTCTGGTCTCCCATATGGGTGCAAGGCCCAAGCACTTGGGCCATCCTCCACTGCCTTCCCAGGCCATAGCAGAGAGCTGGACTGGAAGAGGGGCAACCGGGATAGAATCCGGCGCCCCGACCGGGAATAGAACCCAGGGTGCCGGCGCCGCTAGGTGGAGGATTAGCCTATTGAGCCTGGGCCGAACGATGAGATGTTAATTGTATTCATCAGTTTTTTTTTGATTTCCATGGGGCTAGTAATGATCATCTCCTGGTCATTTCTGATATTAATAATCAATTTCTTCTACTTTTTTTAAATTAGTTTAGGTACAGGGATTATACATTTCAATGATCATGTCAATTAATGAGATTATGACCTCATTGATTTTTCTATATAATTTTCTTATTTATAATTTAATTATTTTCCGATGAAATTTTGTTATTTATTTTCCTGCACTTACTTTACCCTTAGGTACTACTTTTTTCTCAAATTTTTTGAGATAGTAAGTTAAAATTTTGATTTTTGATTTTTTTCTATAAATTTCCTCAAGCATTGTTTTAATTACATCTCACAAAATTAAAAAATATTATTTTAATCTGACTTAAAATGTTTAAAATATTTAAAAGCTTTTCATGAAAATTCTACTTGACCATGTATCACTTATAAATGCGTATTAGTTTACAAATACTTCAGGATTTTCTTCCTATTTTTATACTATTATTGTACAGAGTAACTTAATTGTGACCTGCATAAATATTTTGTGTAAATTTTAGTCTTTTAAATTTGGTGAAGTATAGTTCATGGCCTACAATATTGTACATTTGTGGAATAATCCATATGAATTTGAGAAGAATTTGAATTCTGCTATTGTTGGATGAATTATTTTACACATGTCAATTAGATGAAGTTGATTGGTATTTATACTGTTTAGGTCAACCCTATCCTTGCTGATTTTCTTTTGCTTAATCTAAGATAGTTTATTACATTATAACTTTGAGTAGCAATCTCCCTGAACATATATTCTAGGTTATTGATTTCTTTTCCTGTCATTGACAAGCCCAGTGATATTATTGCCTTTTCTCCTCTATAGAGACACCATCCTTCCTAGTCTGCTCTAGCTTCATTCCATTTATTTTTGATTTTCTAAATTTTGAATATGATATACCCAATTGTACTTTTGTGTTTTATATTTATTTTGCTTTGGAATATCTTAACTGCTTTGCCCTATGGTTGGTAAAAATGATTATTGTTGGAAAACTCTCAATCATGATTACATCAACTATTTCTTTACTCTGTTTTAGCATCGCTTGTCTCTGACATTCTAATTAAGCAATTGTTACATCTGTTGAATGAGTAACATGTTCTTTTCCTTTCTTGTATGAATAACATATTTCCTTTGTTTTATCCTCAAGATGACATTATTAATGCTGAGTATGAGATTCCCTTGGCACACAGTAAACACAATTCAGAGGAAAAGGGAAGTAATGTCATCGGATTAAAACTTGACACATGAGAGATGAATCCAGTTCATACAGTCTTTCTTTTGCCTTAACCTGGAAGGACTGCACTAAAATTTAGTGCTGAAATGGATTCTCAGAAGCCCCTCTCATATCTGACACTCTCTCCTCTCTTTTATTATTTTTCTTTTATTTGTGCTCTTGACTTTTAGAGCTTTTTCCTGTAGTTTCAGTGTGTGGTCGCTGAACCGAAAATAGGAGTTATTATAATAATGAGTAGACAGAAAAGCATATAGATATTAAGGGTTGTGGATTTTTCCAAGTGAAATGTAGTTTTATTATCCCTCCTCAAACTATCCCCCCAAGGAAACAAACTATAGGCTTTTGTTTTTGCTTTGTTTTGTTTTGTATTGTTTTACTAACTCTAACCCCCTTTCACATATAAAAAAAACTTAATCTGGGGGGAGATATGTACCACATTGAGTCCATGTAATAACTACCCACAAACAGGCCTGGGATTCAAATCTAAGTTTCAGGGCCAAAAGACCTGCCCTAAATTATTATTATCACTCCAGGTGAGACTTGGGAAAACTATTTGTTTCTTGCAGCAACAATAAGTGAGCAAGAAGATGAGCCAGGCTTATCCCCACTAGGCATGGGACAGGGAGCTTAGAAATCCTTTGCATAGCAAACTCCAAAAATGATTAACAAAAACATGTTTAATGTGAGAGAAAATCTCTTGGTGTGATTTAGAGAATGGATATGTCACAGTGACTTTCAGTATCATTCATGTAATGGATGTGAGGAGCTCGAAGTGAATTTAG
Source organism: Oryctolagus cuniculus (assembly GCF_051225735.1). Taxonomy (NCBI): domain Eukaryota; kingdom Metazoa; phylum Chordata; class Mammalia; order Lagomorpha; family Leporidae; genus Oryctolagus; species Oryctolagus cuniculus. The sequence goes on along the minus strand of NC_142884.1, from coordinate 56,400,705 downwards.
TCTATCCTCATTTAACAAACAAGAAAACTGGGCTATACAGAGTGAAATAGTTGGCATGGTTAAATTCTCATGTTATAAAATAATGACTCACTAGTCAATATATTACAGTTAATGCTGGTATTCTTTTGAGTTACTCACTAAATATGATTACATGTGATTTTCTGTTACCCATGAGTTCAAATAATTTAAGGTCTGTAAGAGATCTTGTAATACTCAATTACATGTTATGGAATGCCAATTGGTTCACACTGATATAATGTATATGTATATGTGTGTGTGTGGCTCATTTCACAATCTCTTATGTACTTTATATACTAGAGTGTAAAGTCTCAAATATTAAAGGGGAAAAGAAAATAAAAGTAATTCTCTGAAGGAGTACTTGTTAGTAAAGACAAACATTTAACTCAAAGAACTCAAAGAATGGTCTAATCCACATCTTTGTATCACCAACTGGGAGTCTTTCCAAAGGGCTAATGCTGGCCTGAGGAGCACGATTGTGAGCCTGTGCTTGGATGTGGCTAGTTAATTCCAGGCAGAAATAACAAGCACTTCGTGAAATCCACTACTTCCTGTCAGAGAAGTAACAGGGGGTCTGTTTCTGTGGATGGTCTACTTAGGCATGGAAAATAGCACTCAGGAGGTGAGGCTGCAGAAGTAAACAAGTCACAGCAGGTTCTTGTGTGAACTTCATCCTGCAAGTTACCCCAAGCTCTGGGGAGACCACAGGAGGGCAGGGATCTGCACTCACTCACAGAGGGACAATACTTGAATGACTGGCTTTGTGTTTTTGGACTTCAAACCTTTTGTACACGTATTTATTTCTAAATGAATCTTGAATACTTCATGTCATTTATTATATTTAAATTGACAAATAATGACTTAAGAGAAACTGATTGCAAATATTGTTGTTCCTGGCAATTTCTAAATGCTGAATATTTAAAATGAAACATCTTGATGATTCTCAAAAATATTTCTTATGGAAATCACATATAAAGTTGAGCATAAATATATAAATTAACAAGAAAACTTATATATAAGTTATAAAAATTGTTACATAAATTAACAAGAAAACATTTCTTTAACAGAAAATTTATCTGTTTCTTTTCTTCCTGAACACTTGTTTCCTTTTATTATATCAAAAAGTTTATTCTAAATAATTATGTATACTTGAAAATATTATATTTCTTACTGTATCTTAAAACTTTGTGGCGCTGGTGTTATGGCATGACAAGTGAATCCATTTCTGGCTGCTCCACTTCCAATTCAGCTCTCTGCTATAACCTTGAAAGGCAGTGGAGGATGACCCAAGTGCCTGGTCCCTGCATCAGCGTGGGAGACCTGGAGAAGGCTGATGGCTCCTAGTTTTAGATCAGCCCAGCTCTGACCATTGCGGGCCAGTTGGGGAGTGAACAAGTGGATGGACGACCTCTCTCTCTCTCTGTCTCTAACTCTGCCTCTCTCTGACTCTGTCTTTCAATTAAATAAATTAATTAAAGAAAAACTTTGCAGTGAAGTATATGTATACTGTTTATAAAATATAGGCATAAAATAAATTTCTATATTATAGCATCCTGTGGTGCAAAGTATTTAACATTATTATTATAATATTAACAATTAGATCATATACCAACAAAAGATTACTTCTTTTTGTAGAATTCCATGGAAACAATATCAGTTATTTCCTTTTTTAAACACAGATAAATGTTGATTATTCATGTACATAGAAAAGTGGAAAGAAATAAAAATACCTTTGCCATATAAAATCACTCAGTACTGCAAGCTTGTTTCAAGTTACAATTAAATATGCAATATTAATTTATATCAAATTTTTCAGTGACCTCTCAGGAGACATATAAATGATAAGATTTCTATAATTTTGTTGACAAAAAGTATTGAAAACTATTTGACATGCAAACAGATACAGCTTTCTTGTCAGTGTAATCATTATTTCCCTCAGTGTCCAGGAAATATATCAGAAAAACTTAACACTTAACAAATTGTTACCAACTTATGCTGCTTTTCCAATTAAATGTATCCATGGTTAACATTATATAACTCAAGAGTTTGAAGACATGAAATAGTATTAACTTTAACATTTACATCAATATAATAAGAATATGCATATAAAATTACTTTCATATTGAAGTATAACTTATATGCAGTTCATGGATCAATGGATTCCTGTATTATCTAGATAAAGTCATATGGCTATCAATGGGCTGCTTAATAAAATCCTTACCCTTCTGTTTGGACCTATTTTACTGTTCTCCAGAAATAACGTTGAAGGAGTGTACATTTTTTGCAGTGGCTAAGAGCCCTCACAGTCATGTTCCATGTCAGAATGCCTTGTTTGAGTCCCGGCTCCTCCTCTTCCAATCCTTCCTGTTAATGTGCACCCTGGGAGGCAGCAGTGGTCTTCAAGTAATTAGATCCCTTGCCACCCACATCAGCAGCCTCATTTGAGTTCTTGGCTCCTGAATTCAGCTTGACCCAGTACTGACTGTTTGGGGTGTTTGGAGAATGAACCAACAAATGGAAAATATCTCTCTGTATGCCTTTCAAATCAGCTAAAAACAAATAAATATATTTTAGTGTAATAGATAACAACACTAAAGTAGAATGGGAAAAGCATTGTCAATAAAAAGTGCTCAGGAATTTGGGTAATCACAAGGAAAAGAAAAAGTATATCTTGATCCTTGTTACACGCTTTAAGAATTAATTCCACAAATACCACAGAAGTAGGGATCTACATTGAGAAGCAGCAGGTTAAGTCCTCACCTGTGACATCAGCATTTCATATCAGGGACCCCAACTGCTTTGAGTTTGAGTCCCAACTGCTTTGCTTCTAATCTCGCTGCATGCTAATGGACCTAGAAGGGCAGCAGTGCTTGTGCCCCTGCCACCCATGTGAGACCAAATGGAATCTAGGCTTCAGACTCCAGCCTGACCCACCTCCCGCTGTTGCAGCCATTTGGGTGTGAATCAGTTAACAGCGGTGAGTTCTCTCTCTCTCTCTGTGTGTGTGTGTGTGTATACACATAAATATATATGTATATATACATAAATATATATGATATATACCTATATATGTATATATACATATATGCATATATATGTGTGTTTGTGTGTGTGTCTCTTTTTGTCTCTTCTTCTAGCTGTCTCTGTAACTCTGTTTTTCAAATAAATAAATCTTAAAAAAAAATAAACTGCAGAACTAAATATAAAAGGGAGAACAATAACGTTGTTATTACCATGAAGAAAAAAATAGTTTTTTTTTTAAGGATTCATTTGTTTATTTGAAAGGCAGAGTTTTTTATATATATATATATATATAGAGAGAGAGAGAGAGAGAGAGAGAGAGAGAGATCTTCCATTCACTTGCTCATTACCCGAATGGTTGCAACTGCCATGGCTGAGCCAGGATGAAGCCAGGAGCCCAGAGCTTCTTCTGGGTCTCCCACATGGGTGCAGGGGCACAAGTACTTGGGTCATTCTCCACTGCTTTCCAACATGCATTTGCAGGGAGCTGGATTGGAAGTGAAACAGCCAGAACTGGAACTGGCACCCATATGGGATACCTCTACCTGCTATGCCATAGTGCCAATCCCAAGAAAATGGTTTTGTAAACAGGAAGTTGAAGTGCTAAGCCATAAAAAAGTAGAAATGTGTGTATTGGTATGTTAAATTTGAGAAGTCCAGTTCATTCAAAGGATCCAGTAAGTGAGTGGACAGTTCAATGCAGTGAAGGAAGGTTTTCATGTTACATATTTTGAATATCAGAATCCATAGAAGAACCCTTATAAATCAATAAGGAAAGATAGATTACCCAATAAAAAACTTGGCATGATACCTGAATTCATTTCACACACTGGAAATTCTAATGGCTAATGAAGCAATGAAAGGTGACCAACTCCACTTGTCGTCAGGGAAATGCAAATCAAAACTACAATATGATATCACCTCATCCCTACTAGAAAGGCTGTAATGATCTATGCAGCTATTATCCAAATGCCAAATGTTGGTTATAATGGAAGCATCAAGATTTCTCCTGACAGACTACTTTGAAGATTATTATAAATTTAAGAATACCTCATGACCTAGACAATTTCACTCTTAGCTACATACACAGTAGCATTCCAATATTGCTTATTGAAAAGACATTTATTTCTCAAGTGTATGACTTTGATAACTTTGCAGTAAATCAAGTAACTATATTTTGGGTTCATTCTGGACTTCTTTGATGTGTTTTGCTATTGCTGAACCAGTACAACACACTTATTATAACTATAGCAGGTGTCGAAATCAGGGACTGTAATCCTTTGACTGCATTCTGTTTCAAAATTACCTTGACTAAACTATGTGTTTCCACATTCATTTCTAAATCTTGTCATTTTTTTACAAATAAACCAACAATTCAGATGCCTACTATTATATTGATTGGAACTGCTGTGAATATACAGATAAATTTGGGGAGAATTGAAATCTTAATAATTTCAGTCATCCACTAGAATAGGTATTCAGGTTTTCAGTTTTCTTGAATCAGTTCTGGAGGCTACTTCCTATCACTTTGTTAAGAAATCTGAATGATAAATTATTTATACATTCATCACAGCCGCCTGTAAAGTATATGAATACAAATTAACTAATGACTGTGGAAATTTGGAACTTATTTTTCTATGTTTTTCTTATAGGGTATTTGTATTTGTTTGTTTGCTTGTTTGTTTTTCTTCTTTAAGCTCCATTAAATTTGCCCATCAAATCCCTCTACAGTTTTGGTATTATTTTCACCCCCAAAGAAGAAGCAGCTCAAGATGGGCCATTAGCATTCTTTCCAGTACTAGGAAACAACCCACATTTGTGTTTGCAGTAGAGAGTTATAAATTACATTGAAATATCATTCAGTTAGAGTCATTCTCCAAGATTGTAAAGAGATGGATGGTCTCCAGGGGAGGGTTGTCATAAAAAGGAAAATCAAACTAGCTGAATAATACAATAAGTCTCTATATAAAGCTAGCTCAGCCAAGCAGGGATATGAAAGGTGGCAGCCTTTGAGGAGATGGCTGACAGATTTCATTTGTCTAGGATCAGATCTTGCCCTGGTGTCACATGTCATATTTTCCCACCACCCCTTCAGTGTTCTACAGGCACCCTCTCCAGGTGCTGTCAAGGGAATACTCAGGGGCTGCCAGTGAAAGGCCAGGCATGGTTAAGTCAAGTGTATTAAAAACATCCACCTTCTCCTCTCTTCATGCCTTAAGGTTCAAATAGTCTCTCCCATTGCTTTACTTATCACGTAGAAAGTGAGACAAGGATAAATGTTTAGCTTTTCTTTCAACTGCTCTTCTTTCTGCCCAGTCTCTTTCCCTCCCTCTCACATTTTCCTGAATTTAATCTTTAGCAAGTATTTTATCATTATCTAATTGGGCTTCCTTAATCCGAATTACCTATTTCCTTCTTTTCTCTTCCTACTTATAAGTACATACAGACAGTTATAACAACTGTGTTTTTGGTATTTGTTATTTTAGCATTATTTTATGAACATGATATGTTTTGATTAAGACAAAATCCATCAGAGATGGTCTTGGGTGGCCGGAGTTGTGGGACAATGGGTTAAGCCTTTGCTTGTAACCTCAGCATCTCATATCAGAGCACCAATTCAAATCCCTGCTACTCTGCTTATGGTCCAGCTTCCTGCTAACGTGCCTGGGAACACAGTGGAAGATGGCCCAAGTACTTGGGCCCTTGCCACCAATGTGGGAGACTCAGATGGCGTTCCTGCCTCCTGTGTTCAGCATGGTACAGCCCTGGCTCTCTCTTGCTCTACCTTTCATATATATATAATATATATATATATAATATATAATATATAATTTAAAATATTAATATTGTCTAAGGCTCATGCATGCTTCACCAACATTTTAAAAAAATTTCCTGAACCTCTTCATTCAATCTTCCTTTTCTCATTCCCTCCCTTCTTTGCTTCATTGCTGTCTCTCTGTGTTTACGTGTGTGCATGTGTACGTCTTCTCTGATTCAAGGCACAATGCTGGCACAATAAAATGAAAAATGGGTAGATTTTCATCACTTATCCAGAGCTTAGCCCTCTGATGGCTTCTTAGTTTTGACAATTATGAATTTCAACTACGTATCAGTAAGGAACTGAAAGTTTTCATAATATAGATTATTCAGAATTCTCTCCTAAATTTACAGCTGAGTAATCAGAGCTTTATAAGTTACATAGGAGCATATGGGTAAGTTTTTAAATAAAGTCTATGATTTTTTCTCCTTAAGAAGCTTAGTAGTACAGAATGTAGTTATAGCTCAGTTTCCAACACCTAAGTCTCTCTGTGTGCTTGGCTGATTATGTTTTCCTGCTGCTACTCTTATCTATACCTTCTTCCTGCTCCTACTCTTTCCTCCTTTCTGTCCTGCACACAGTCAATGAAAATATAAAATTTCCAAAAATGTTATGCATAAATTCTTTGTATCTATAAAACAAAAGCAAACTAACAAACTTTATAGAGAACCAGTCATCCTAACCATTATTCCTCACTATACCTGGCAGTGCACTGTGTGTAATTGCTTGCATTCTCATAGGTATGAACATTCATACACACACACTCACATGCAGAGCATAAGCTGTGTAAAGTTGTATGTCCAGAAATGTTTTGAGAAATACTGTGAATGAATTACAGAATAAAATATTTTTCACTGTGACATTCTTATAAATGATATTTTTAAACAAAGAGAACAAATTCCACTGCTTAAAGTAAACCACAGAAACCTGCTGAGCTATAACTTTTTACTTATATTCAGAATAACAGTATTCACTATACTTACCTTAAGAGTCGAGGATCGGCCGAAGCCACGGCTCACTAGGCTAATCCTCTGCCTGCGGCACCGGCATCCTGGGTTCTAGTCCCGGTTGGGGCGCCGGATTCTGTCCCGGTTGCTCCTCTTCCAGTCCAGCTCTCTGCTGTGGCCCAGGAAGGCAGTGGAGGATGGCCCAAGTACTTGGGCCCTGCACCCACATGGGAGACCAGGAGGAAGCACCTGGCTCCTGGCTTCAGATCTGCGCCTGCACGCTGCGGCCAGCTGTAGCAGCCATTTGTGGGGTGAACCAATGGAAGGAAGACCTTTCTCTGTCTCTCTCTCTCACTGTCTAACTCTGCCTGTCAAAAAAAAAAAAAAAAGAGTTGAGGATCAAAGTAAACTTTCAAAAATTTTATGTGAACTGTGAATTTGTTAGCATAATCTATGTCATTTGCTATGTAATTCTGTCATAAATGTTTGGAAAAATATTTAGAAATATGATATAATATCATATGATAATTAGCCTGGAAAACTTCAGCAAAAATTTTTAAAAAATTGTATTTTTCTAAGAACTGAAATTTGATTATTCTCTATTTATAATAAGTTAAGCATCATACTTCAATAGACTCTGGAAAAAACATAATAAACTTCTTGGTCAGAGACAAAAATATTGATTACTCATTGTACAACAAATAGCATTAATACCATGTTTTTATCAATCCTATTGCTTTTCTTTCCATACAGAAGGACTTAGCAGGTGTCTGCACACAGAGTGGATTTTAAGAAATATGTAATCTTATTTAAGTTCATTTACCTCATTTATGTATTATCTTTATTTCAGAGAGTTAGAGATACAGATACAGAGAGAGACAGACACAGAGATCTCCCAGCCCCATCTGCTCACTCACTCTTTTATTTTTTTGATTTTTTTTTTTTTTTATCTGAGGGGTAGAGTTACAGACAGAGAGAGGGAGAGACAGAGAGAAAGGTCTTCCATCTATTGATTCACTCCCCAAAGGGCTGCTCCAAAGCCAGGAGCCAGGCTCTTCTTCTGGGTCTCCCACGCAGGTTTAGGGGCCCAAGCACTTGAGACATCTTCTACTGCTAGGGCATAGCAGAGCTGGATCGAAGAGGAGCAGCTGGACTACAACCGGCACTCATAGGGGATGCCAGCGCCGCAGGCAAAGATTAACTCATAGCGCCACAGCGCTGGCCTCTGCTCATTCACTCTTCAAAAGCCCAGGAACTAGGATGATTTGAGGACCCAGGTACTCAGTCCAAGCCTTGGATGGAGGTTGCAGGGACCCAAGTACTTGGACCATTACCTGCTGCCTTCTAGAGTATTCACTTAGCAGTGAACTGGATTTGGGAGTGCAGCCAGAACTCAAACCCTGAAATTCCAATATGATAGAAATGTCCATGGCAGCATCTTAACCACTACAGCTTAAGCTCACCCCAGAAATTCATCATTTTATAACAAGAATATGTAAGTGAACTTTTGTCCCAGAGGCAGACGATGCCTTTTCCCTTAATTGCTTTCTGAAACTCAACTCTGAGAAATGGCCCAGGTAAATGAGGTGTGGTGGCGTTGTATTGTGGTTCCTAGCAACATAAGTATAAACCTAAAAGCCCCATGGAGAAAAGTCTCTTAACAATTGTTCTTGTATCCTTTTAGATTTGCTTTTAAAGAAAACTAATGTTCAGCTCTAAATAACTTTGGTATTTGCCATAATTATGAACTTCACTTTAGTATTTTAAAGCGAGACCCAATATAAAAATGTCTTTATTTCAGTCAAGTTAGGTTCAAACTCGACTAACATTTACTTGACGCCTACTACGTGTCTATTCCTGAGCTGAGTGCTTTGTTACATAAGCGACCACTCAAGCTTAGAAAAACATTCCAATAAAAAAGGCTTTTAAAAATAGTATTTCAAACAGCACTGAGACGAGGGAAGGCAAGAAGAAAGCTATTGTCTAGCAATGATCAATTTCAGACTATTTCAAAATGCCTTTGGTGATATCTTTCTCACTATCTCATAATGTTTTGCAAGTTGTTAGGAAGAGGACATTAAATCATCCAGTCAGTTGGAGCTGCTCTTTTCCCAATAACTCATATGAATCCACCCTGTACAGGAAATAATAATTTAATCGCTTCAATGCCATTCTCATAGATAAAGCTCAGACACTTTATTTAGAGTTATATTACAAATATGTTGCAGAATATGTTTCCTCACATAAAACAAAAATGCTACAAAATATACAGATTATCATCTAATGAAGGATTATGCACATGCATGTACGCAAATATAACACACCCTTCCACGCACAGACTGATTTTTTTCTAACAATGTCATCATTCTAATCATCATCCTTCTAGCAAGAGCTATCAAATTCAACAGCCAATAAATTGCCCTACAATTTCCACTATGGTTTACTACATTCTATTATCCATTATCAAAATCATAAGCAGGTTGATCTTCAAATGTAAATACAATCATGTATTTATATAAAATGGTATCCCATTTTGTTGTCCTTGGCAATATCAGCATTCCCTAGAATTTTCAAATTACAGGTCTGAAAACTGTAGCACAAAACCAAATCACTTATAAGTTTATTTGTAAATGAAATTTTATTGAAATGTAGACAGACACGTTCACTTTTATATATCCAATGGTTAATTTTGGACAACAAAACCTGACTACCTGCAACAAAAACTGTAAAGACTGAAAATTAAAAATATCTCAGAATCCTGTATTTGTTTTTCCATTACTGTGTAACCAATCACTGCATAATTTTCAGCTGAAAACAATAAAAATGCATTGTCTCCCAGTCTCTGTGAGTCAGAAATTGGCAGCATATAACTATGATCACTGTCGTGCATCTCACATGCCTGAAATAAAGACGCTGATCAGAGCTACTATATTAAAGTTCATGGAAAATAGAATTACTAGATTATTTTGGTGCAAAAATTGTTGATATATGCATAAAAGAGGTCTTCAAAAAGTTCTTTGAAATTGCAAATTATGAAACAACTATTGATGGATTTCAAAATGTTGTGTACCAAAATATCTAATATTTTAATTTCATTTCCCATGAATTTCACAAGTGTCTTTGTATTGAGATCCTAGATCCTCTCAGTTTGCCTTATTTTTGCATGAATCAGATTCATAAGGTTCTAAAACTCTTGTTTTCTTTACCTTAAGAGTTATCTATTGGAGAGACAGAGAGAGAAAAGATAGACAACTCCCATCTGCTCCTCAGTCCCAAAATAGCAGCAATGGCCAAGGCTGGGCCAGGCAGAAGCCAGGAACTGGAACCAATTACCATCACATTAGGAGGTAGGATTTCAACATATGAATGTTGCAGGGTGGACATAAATAGTCCATAAAATATAATATCTCTAAAGTTCATTTCACTAGTCTTCTGTAGGGAAAATAAATACATATCTCAAAGAAGTTTTGTCAGCAATAAACAAGATGATATATCACATGCCCTGAAAATAGTAATTACTTAACAACTATCTTAGAGTGTGTTCCTTTCTTTTTAGCATAGTCATCTCTTCCACACAACCAACTTCATGCTCCTCCAAACCCTGAGAGGTTGATAGTAGCATGATTTTAACATGCTTAAATGAGTAACGGAAGGAGAAATTAGCATGGGTAACATTATATTACCGAAAAGAAAAGATCTGGACATCACTGAAATAAAGTCACCCTTCCTACCCTACTCCACCCATGTTAAATCTTGCATCTTGCTAAAATGATCCTGATGTCTTTTGCTGCAAATCTCATGAGAAGCTTTTCTCAACCCATTGTGTCTGGAAATCTGTTTATGGATTAGAGTCTATACAACATATAAAATTATTTACTATACTATGAATAGATTAATAATAACCAGCATTCTATGCATTTTCATTCTGTAAAGTGAATTAGAATCTCCTTTCCAGAAGTTTTGTCCTTTCTATCTTTTGGCTTGTGTGTAACTAGCCTGTGGGTCTGCACCAAATCAGAAATCATAAACAACACATGACTGTCATTTCTGAGCCTCTGATGAGCACTAGAATTTAATATGAAGACTTTCAGTGAATTCTACAGAGATGGAAACTAACAGAATTCATTCTGAAAGACAATTTGACACAGCAAAGAAAAAAGCTATGCAATTAGACCAAAGTGGTTTTTTTTCATATGTTCTCCATGACCTTGGCCAAACACTTTAGCCACAATGAAACTCAATTTCCTCATGTGAAATATGGTTAGAATAATGTTAATTATCCTATCATATTTTGCACTGGTTTAGCTATATATTACTAATACTCTGAGTAGTGTTTGTACACAGAATACCCTGAATATTTATACTCTGCCTTTTCCATGTTATATGTTCAACAGTATTAGACCCAGAATCAGGGTTAATGTACAAACCATGTTTGTTCATGCTGTTCTGTCTTCCCCTTGATGGCAGGGACCAGGAATTATCACTTTTAGTAATCTCTAATGCCTTGCACTAAAATGATTCATTATCTAATTGAACAGCTGATTATCTATTCAAATCCCTACTATTTAGACTAAAAAATGTATGTCAAACAGCAAATACATAATTTGACTTCAAGAATGTTATGACCTAGATTATTTTGACTTCTAGAATGCTACATTTGTTCCTACCTAGATTATTTTGACTTCTAGAATGCTACATTTGTTCCTCTCTACAGAGTGCCCTTTTTAATGAAACATTTACTCAAAGTAAGTTTTTGCATTTTCTCTTAAGAATCAGATAGGCAAATCTCAAAAGGCATTATGTTTGTTCTAAAGAGTTCAAAACATCATTTCAATAAGAAAATTCTTAGCTATTTTATACTGTGGATCCTTATCTAAATTAAATATGAAGAAAATTGAATTGAAAAACATAAAGAAAGAGATATAGAGTCTAAAATTCTTTTATTGGTGATGTGGTATTGGTTGGTTGTAACTCTATGTTGAAACTGTTGAAAAAATATTGAAAGTGCATGAGTGGTTCATGTCAGGACTGCTTGCTACATGGCCTGGAACAGTGGTTCCCACATCTGCCTGCCTAGCAAACCACCTAGGGAGTGTGTGGAGTTTTAGCTCCAGCATTTCTGATTCAATAGGCTTCAGCATGGAACCATCAAACCGATATTACAACACAGAATCTTAAATAAGTCTGATGTATATGTAGGGTTGCCCTTCTATGATCAAAAATAATTAAACAATTAAAAGTTTAGGTTAGACTAGCCAATGAATATAATATTCTCTCTATTCACAATCTTTTCTCCCAGTCCTTATAGTTGGGTTGCTTACTATCATCACCAAAATGAGTGGTGAGCAAGAAGTGAATGATGTGTTGTCAGGCAGGGGAGCTTATCACCTGGAGTCTCCCTCAGAGAAGTCCACTCCAGGCAAAGCCAAGTGTGGAGCAAAGAACTTTCTTTGTGGAATCACATGTTGTGCTTTGTAGGGAAGTAGTCCTTCCAGGAATAGGACATAACCACTAACCTCTGCAGGTTAGCTGGAGTTTATCACATCACCCTGGTTTCACGGAGATACGCAGAGCTACCCAATGCTTCCTGCTTTCATTCTCATATCTTCTCACAGTTTTATAAGCAGACAGCAAAAACAGCCTTGTAAAATGGGTCAAGCCAATCCCAGCCTAAAAATCAAAGAAACCCCACTGACTGAGATTACATTCAAAATCCTTCCTGAAGTCTTCCAATTTCTACAAAATCATCACAGCCTCTCCTCCCTTTGCTGATTATTTTTTTTTTCTTCTTCCTGTTTCTAGATTATAGAGACTTTTGAAGGTCAATGCCTGCTCTTCCTTTCCTTTTCTTTCTCAGGAGTTTTCGTACATGACTTTGTATTCTAATTTCTTAGACCAAAAGTCAAGTTATCCTGAGAAAACTCCTTAACTAGCCAATTGATATTCTTTATCACCAACCTATGCTTTCCCTCAAGGTACCTTTAACAAGCCATCATTTTCTTTTTATGTATTTCCTCTTTTCACTGTTTATTAGCTATCGTCTTCTAAATAAGTGTCCAGATATCAAAGACTGACTTAGTACTGACTTACCTAGTGGACACCAAGGCCCCGCTGCTTAGCACATCTGGTATGTAGGTGTCCCATAAAAGTTGTGATTCAAATGAATAGATGGCATGGTTGCATTGCCTTCTAAGACAGAGAAAAGAAACTCATTGAACAGAATCAGTGTAAGTCATGAATAACCTGAAAACAATAACATATTTTCATTGCTATTTTATAGACATTGCTCAAAGTAAATGAATAATATCAACTATATACACTTTAGAAATACAAGTGTTTAAGAGTGACAGTATGTTTTAACTTATAGACTAAAAGATCCTCAGGAACCATGGTTAAGCGCTGGTGTTGTAGCTTAGCAGGTAAAGCCGCTGCCTATGATTCCAGCATCCCATATGGGCAGCTGTTTGAGTCCTAGCTGTTCCACTTTTGACCCAGCCTCCTGCTAGTGTGTTTGAGAAGGCAGCAGAGGATGGCCCAAGTCTTTAGGCCTCTGCAGCCACATGGGAGACTTGGAGGAAGCTCCTGGCCCCTGGCTTTGACCTGGCCCAGCCCTGAGGCTGTTTGGGGAGTGAACCAGTGGATGGAAGACTTTCTCTTTCTTTTCCTCTGTCTCTCTCCTGTCTCTGTAAACTGCCTTTCAAATAAAATAAAATAAATCCTTAAAAAAAGAAACCAATATTAATAGTCATATGCATTTTTCATATGTTTTCAATTCTTTATGAATATTGTTATGCCTTTAAACACCATTTACACGTCACTTGTTATTTTGTTATTCACATAAAATGGTAATGTGTGTGACTCTAATCTATAATCCACTATTTTGATGCTTTCTGATGTATTGAAAAACATACCACAATGAAGATCTCTGTGTGTGATCCTTTATGTGCTGTGTTTCCATGAATATTTTTGTACCTTTAATGGTTCCTTTGATATTTGTGTCTATATGCACACATATATGAACATAAATGGCCACATATGACAACCTAAATTTTCAAATATATATATATATATTTAAATTTAAACTCTCACATTTTAATGTACCAGACTTTCTTATTGTCTATCTCTTTTATATAGCATTTTCATCTTGTTTCTTTATAAAATATCTTTTTACTCCCTCTGAAAGTATTACATTTTACTATTAATATGACGTTCTCCAAAGACTATTCTTTCCTCTGACTTCTTTTCTTTCTAATATTTCATTTTTTTGGGGTGCTAGTTTTATATATCTAGCCACACATGGATTATTATCCATGTTTAAAAATCACTAAATGCTTTCTGTAATGGTTGCTACTTGTAGAGTGATATAACTCATTGGATGATACAGGGAGAAAAAATTACTTTGCCTGGAAGCTAAATTATTGTGCCTGGAAGTATTCAATTAAAAAAAATCCACAAATTCCCTAAGTGAATGCTGTAAACCTGGCTGCCAGAGTCCTGGGAACTCAATATTCTGAGTATGATGACTTTGATATTTCAGTGAGTGGATATTCACTGTAGCACTTCTGCCAATTATCATTATACATCTCCCAATATTAGTGCAGTTCCTAATGTCCCTTCTTTCAGGCTATATCTGGGTCAGGATCTCCTGGGAAGAAAAGTGAAGGGATAGGGGCCGGTGCCATGGTGCAGTAGGTTAATCCCCTGCCTGCGGCACCGGCATCCCATATGGGTACCCCTCTTCCAGTCCAGCTCTCTGCTGTGGCCTGGGAGAGCAGTAGAAGATGGCCCAAGTGCTTGGGCCCCTGCGCCTACGTGAGAGATCAGGAAGAAGCTCCTGGCTCCTGGCTTTGGATAGGTGCAACTCTGGCCATTTCAGCCATTTGGGGACTGAACAAGTGGATGGAAGATTTTTCTCCCTGTCTCTCCCTCTCACTGTACTCTAACTCTCAAATAAAATAAATAAAATCTTAAAAAAAAAAAAAGAAAAATGAAGGGATAGTGGAAGAGGCAGTCTAACTGTTGTTTATGTGTTCTTCAACCATTAATATTAAATTTTATATTTCTGATTTCAGGCACATTTTTATGAAAATTAAACATGATATACCTATTATAAATCTTCCAAATACGTGTTGACTGCACTCATGTGCAGACATCTCCCTCATTCTTCTAGTACTTAGTTGCTTTAATTTAAAGAAAAAGAAATAGGTCATCTATTATTATTTTAATAGATGTTTGGGTGATGAATACATGTATTAAATAAAATATGTTAAGCCTCTTTTTTATTCTATGATAGTGAAATTCAATTGGACATGCATTAATGCACCATAGAGTTACATTCTAAGTTAAATAAGAACTCTTTATTTGAGATGAACTTCATGTTTCATCTTATAATTTCTAAATATTGAATTGCAATCAAACAAATGGCCACTTATGTTCAGAGATTTATAGTTTAGCAGATGCCTCAACTATTATATCTCTCTGATTTCTACTCTGTGTTAATTAGAAGTCTCATTTCTTCTGTCCTTGGCCATAGACCACTGATCTGAACAATTACTCCAGGAAGAATCTGCTGTTAACATCAGCTCAGGTGAATAATAAAATACAAATATACTGCAGTCAACTCTAAATGTCTCTATATGAAAAAATATACTTATTTTTATTTATATGTATACATAATATCTTTCTATTTTATTATTGATTGAATAAAATAAAGAAAAATTTTTTCTCTACATGCTAAGATATTTATGTTTCTTGTGTGACCACTGCAACAATAGCTTCAAGAAGTTAACATCAGATCCAAGGTATTCTTGGATCCATTTGATATATGAAGAAATGGAGCCTTAGGCAAGTTAAGGACTTGATTATTATACATGCAGTTGCAATACAGGTTTATTTATTTATTTGAAAGGAAGAGTTACAGAGAGACAGAGAAAGAGAGAAAGAGAAAGAAAGAGGTCTTCTATCTGCTGGTTCACTCCTCAGATGGCTGCTATGGCCGGAGCTGAGCTAATCCGAAGCCAGGAGCCTCCTCTGGGTCTCCCACATGGCCACAGGAGCCCAAGGACTTGGGCCACCTTCTACTTCTTCCCCAGGCCATAGCAGAGATTTGGATCGAAAATGGAGCAGCTGGGCTTGAATAGGCGCGCATATGGGATGCCTGCACTGCAGGCGGAGGCTTTACCCGCTACGCCTTAGCACCGGCCCTTTGTAGTTGTCTTAATTACGATCACTAAACTAATCCTAAGTATTTTAACCTGATCCAGGCCAGTAATCATTTTTCACTTGTTAGTATATTTAATCCTCATAAAATTCTTTATCAATAGATATGATTACACCCATTTAAGCAAAAGAGAATAATGTAATTTGAGAAGTTGGAAAAGCCACTGAATTTATCAAAAGTCATGAAATTTAGTGGTATTCAAGATGCCAAGAGCTTACTTCTAAGATATGTTCTTCTGGGCCAGCGTTGTGTTGCAGCAGACTGAACTGCCACATGCAACGCCAGTATTCCACGTGGGCACTGGTTAGAGTCCAGACTGCCTGCTATTGCTCCTGGGAAAGCAGTGGAGGATGGTCCAAGTGCTTGACCCTGGCCACCCACATGGGAGACCCAGCTGGAATTTCAGTCTCCTGGCTTCAGCCTGGCCCATCCTGTACTGTTGCAGATATTTGGGGAGTGAACCTGTGAATGGAAGATTTTTCTGTCTGTCTCTGTCTCTGTTTCTCTCTCTCTCTCTCTCTCTCTCTAACACATACACATACACACACACAAATGTCTCTCCATCTTTCTTTGTAATACTACCTTTTAGATAAATAAAATAAACATCAATCAATTATTTTAGTTAAATATGTTCAACAGCCTGCCTACATGGATTTTTTAAAAAAATATCAATAGGATTTCAAATGTAAAGCAGTGATTAAAGACATGATTCTTAGATGTCTAGAGCCTTGAAATTGCTTTTCCTATTGGTAATAAATCCAAGGTCAACTTTGAGTCAAGGACACAGACTTGGGGAGGCCAGTAACAATCTAGGACTTCCTCCAGCAGACACTTCAATAGAAGCCACTTTTTCCCCCTAACTGTGCTTTACACCTTTAGCAGAGCTCGAGAACATTCATTCAGTGATGGCACCATTCACAACTGTGCAAATGACATTATCAAGTTGTCAGGCAAATTGAAGCAATTATCTCACGAGTCTTAAGTAATGCACACATTGACGTATATTTGCCTTTTGATAACAAGAAATGATCTGTCAGCTGAAAAGCAGCTCTATCATTGAAATTCTCCTTAGATATTTATTTCATTTCCAGGCGAATGACAACTTTGGCAATCAACAGTGATATTCTTTCACTTAAGGTGAGTTTTTGGATTAGAGAGCTGAGTTAGCACTGGCAGCTTGGCATACATTAGCATGTGAAAACATTCAGTATTGTGTCTCATAGGAAAAGCAGTAATTAATCATAGGCAAGCAAACTAATTCTTATTTTGTATTATGGTGAAGAAATCATACCTTGGTTTTGCACAGACTGGATTTGATGCGGGATGAGGAGCTAAGAACTTAGTGGTGGGAAGCCTCGAAAGAGTATCTGGACCTGACGATCACTTCATGATATGGTTCTCAGGCAAAAAGAAAACAGCAAAACCATCATGGGATAAATAATTTAATTAACAACTTGACTAAGGTTCTTTTTTACTACTGAAGGAGTGGCCAATTAACTCCCTTTTGTTTTCCATACATGTTCTTATATACAGTGACAAATCCAGGGATTGTCGACATATACATCAAGAGGGCCCAACAATTCAAATTCAGGAATTACAAATCTGCAGCTCTTGGCACATTTTTCGTCTCTGTTTGCCTCCAAAGTCTGCTTGCCAGTCAGTGGCTGGTGCGCATGTGGAATGTAAGCAACCTCCAAGCCTACACTTTAAGATGATTCAGTATTGTTGCAAAACGCTCATTCATTATTTGTAAAAATTTCCACTGAGCCATGAATTTTGTTCAAATGTTGAACATTAATCTAGAATCAAATGATAAAAAGTATACTTTATGTCTGTTTTCGTAGAAAGAGAGCCATATACAGCTACATTTATTCATTTTTGTTTTGATTTTTTTAAAAGATTTATTTTATTTATTTGAAAGACAGAGTTATAGAGAGAGGTAGAGACAGAGAGAGAGTTCTTCCTTCCGCTGGTTCACTCCCCAGATGGCCGCAATGGCTGGAGCTGCACCAACCTGAAACCAGGAGCCAGGTGCTTCTTCCGGGTCTCCTACATGGGTGCAGGGGCCCAAGGACTTGGGCCATCTTCTACTGCTTTCCCAGGCCATGGCAGAGAGCTGGACTGGAAGAAGAGCAGCCGGGACTAGAACCGGCACCCATATGGGATGCCAACACTTTAGGACATGGTGTTAACCCACTGTGCCACAGCGCTAGGCCCTTATTTTGATTTTTTTTAAAGACTCATATCCAGGTCTGACTCCAAGCTAGAACACTTTTTTTTCTTTAAAGATTTATTTATTTTATTTGAAAAGAAGAGTTAAAAGAGGCAGATGTAGAGAGAGAGGTTTTCATCTGCTGGTTCACTCCCCAGTTGGCCACCACGTTTGGAGTTGGGCCACTTTGAAGCCAGGAGCCAGAAGCTTCCTCCTCATCTTCCACACGGGTGCAGGGGCCCAAAGACTTGGGCCACCCTTCACTGCTTTCCCAGGCCATAGTAGAGAGTTGGATAGGAAGTGGAGCAGCCGGGACTCGAACTGGTGCCCATATGGGATGCCAGCACTGAAGGTGGCATCTTGACCCTCTCTGCCACTGCACCAGCCCCTATGTTGATTCTGAAAATGCATACAAGTATGTTCATGGATACCTTTTAAAACTACCCTGGGCCCTTGACACTTTGCCTACTGTGCTTCATGGATAAGTCAGCCCCAGGAAAAGGTCCTGTAGAGCCAAATTATCCCTCCTGTCTTCATACAGTAAGAGAATCAAAAACAAATATCACATTGTCAGCTTATATCCAAGATCTAACACTGCATTACTGTATATCCTTTTCATAAAAGAGTAAAAGGTAAGATTTGCTTCGACATCTTCAGTATTGTCAAATAATTTCTTAAAGTTTGTGATTTCACAATGAGACAAATATGTTGTTATTGACATTAAATTCTCTACACTATATTTGCTAGACTAAGATATTTCTGTTTCTTCTGTGACCATTGCAAAAACAGCTTCAAGAAATTAGCATCAGGTCCCGTGTATTCTTGGATCCATTTGATATATGAAGAAATTGAGCCTTAGGAAGGTTAAGAACTTGATTAATTATACATGTGGAAACATCAGTAATAGATGTTTCTGGGCAGAAGCTAGGATTCAATTTCAAGATTCATATTTTGATATTCCTTTATAATATTCTTGTTTGCACCTTTAACTTCTATTCTGAATGAACTTCTCAAATTTGTTCATATAACTAAAACACCAACACCTTTGTCATCTCAAGTTGATCTTTCCTCTCTCTGATATAAAACCTTATACCCTCCTAATGAAATATATTTGATAGTGTATTTCACCATTTTTAACAGAATATTTTATTTTATTCAAAATTCAAGAATTCAAGTTACAAAGGAGGGGAGAGTCAGAGAGAGAGAGAGAGAGAGAGAGAGAGGAGAGACAGAGAGGTGGGGGGGGGGAAGAGAGAGAATCTTCCATCCACTGGTTCACTCTTCAGATGGGCACAACACTTTGGTCTGGGCCAGGCCAGAGCTAGGAGCTAGGGGCTAGGACTTCATCTAGGTCTTCCACGTGAATGACAGGACCCAAACACTTGGGCCATCTTCTGCTGCTTTCCTAGGCCATTAACAGGAACCTGAATCAGAAGTGGAGCAGCTGAGACAGAAACAGGCACCTAAACAGGATGCCGGTGTTGCAGGAGGCAGCTTACCCACCAGACCACAATGCTGGCACCTTCACCACTTAAAAATGATATGATTATTTTTTAAAAGAAAATATGTATTCATTTGCAAGTAAGACTCACAGAGAAGATGGAGAAGGGACAGTAAGAGAGAGAATCTTCCATTACCTGGTTCACTCCCTAAAATGACCACAATGACAGGGGCTATGTCAGTCCAAAACCAGGAGCCTGGAACTCCATCAAGGTCTCTCATACGGGTAGCATATCTGGCCCATTTCTGCTGCTTTCCCAGGTGCATTATGAGGGAGCTGGATTGGAAGTGGAGCAGCTGGGACTGCAAGCCATGCTCATACGGGATGCCAGTGTAAAAGGCAGTGTCTCTGAATGGAATGATTTAAAAAAAAAATTGTATGAATAAATTAGTGGTGTGTTCTTAGATGAGTTGTATACCCGGTTTGCAGTACAAACATACTTCAAAAAGTTTGTGGAAAATGGAATTAAAAGACTAAAGTTTATTTTGTTGCAAAAATTTTTGAAATCCTGTATAGATTTTTTTACTTTTTTTGTGTTTTTAAAGATTATTTATTTAGTTATTTGAGAGACAGAGTTACAGATGGGAGGGGGGGACAGAGAGAAAGGTCTTCTATTAACTGGTTCATTCCCCAAATAGCTGCAATGGCAGGAGCTGCGCCGATCCAAAGCCAGGAGCCAGGAGCTTCTTCCGGGTCTCCCATGTGGGGCAGGGGCCCAAGGACTTGGGCCATCTTCCACTGCTTTCCCAGGCCATAAGCAGAGAGCTGGATCACAAGAGGAGCGGCTAGGAAACAAACCAGTACCCATATAGGATTGCCGGTGCCACAGGTGGCACCTATGCCACAGCAGCAGCCCCCATGTATGGCTTTTTAATAGTGTGTGCTTTCCATATGCCTTTTGAAGACATCTTGTATATTGGCTAAAACTCTCAAGGTTTTCCTTAGTTTATGTATTTATTTGAAAAGCAGAGTTACAGAGACTGTGTGTGTGTGTGCGTGTGTGCGTGTGTGCATGTGTGTGTGTGTGGGGGGGAGAGAGAGAGAGAGAGAGAGAGAGAGAGAGAGAAAGAAGAAAGTCTTCCATCTGCTAGTTCACTCCTTGAATGCTCCCAACAGTCAGACAGGGTCAGGCCCCAAAACCAAGAGTCAGAAACTTTCTGAGTCTCTCTCATGTGGCTGGCTGGGACCCAAGGCCTTAAACCATCATCTGTCTCCCAGGGTGAGCACTAACATGAATCTGGGTCAGGAATAAAGGCAAGACTAGATCCCAAGCACTGTGATACAGGATGTGTGTGTCCCAAATTGTAGCTTAAAAGACTGTGCCATAATACCTGCCCCACTGTCATGTCAAAGTTTTCTGACCTACACAATGGACAAGCCCACAGTTTACAAATAATATTTGTTTGCCGTTTTTCATTTTGTGGACATATGAGGTGTTTGCACCTTAGCTGTGTGAATAGGGGGTTCTATGAACAGATGTATAACTGTATTTCCCTACTGTTAATTATTCAGGGTATACATTCACAATGGGTATTTCTGGGGCATACGATGATTCCATATGCCTATGGCCAGTTGAGGAAATGCCGAATTATTTTTCACAACAGTTGCACCATTCCCACTAGCAGTGTCCAAGGGTTCTAATTTCTTCACCCATCAACGCTTGTGTTTTAATACTTCTTTGAATTATTATAGATGACTTTTTGTGTGAAAGGTGATACCTCCTTGTGATTTTGATTTACATTTCCCTAATGACCATAGATGTAGTATGCTTTCATGTGTATGTTGGGCAACTTTATATTTTCCTTGGAGCTGGATTGGAGATGAGGCAGCCAGGACATGAACAGTCACCTGTATGAGATGCCAGTGTCACAGGTGGTGGCTTTATCTGTTATGCTGCAATGCCAACCCTTAATAGACAGTCTTTTTTGATTAGGAGAGTTTCACTGTATTCCTAGCTTCTTGGATGTTTTTGGAATTCAAGGATGTCAGATCCTACTAGGTTTGTTGATTGCTCAGACTCTCCAGCTTTTAACTCATTGAAAGGACAGAGTGGCAATTTCCAGGCTCCTTACATGCAGAACCAAAAACTGTTAAGTCTCCTGATGGGTTTTGTTCTTTATTTCAATTTTCATAACTGAAAAGCTTAACACTGTGTCCCATGCACAGTAAATGCTCAGTAAATACAGAATGACAGAGGAATAGATGCGGGATGTACAAGGAAATTGACTGTATATACTTTTTATAAAAACGGAAGTATCAGAAACCCCTCTTGGTGGTTAGGGGGTATTATTAATTTATTTGAAGTCTGAAATTTACTGGTCTCTTAGGTGGGAAATAAAGGCTGATGCAGGAACGTAGGATACTGCTATTTAATTTCTTTCTCTCCTTTAAAAAAAGGCCCACCACACACAGGAAAATTATTAGACCAATCGTTCCTAGTTTGACCATCTCCCATACCACAGCCATCACTGCGATAGTAAGATGGAGTTAGTTTACCCAATGACTTGAGTTCTAAACCTGGTGTCATCACTGACTAACCAAACATAATTTTGGAGAGCACATTCCAATTGGTTGGGTTCCATTTATATCCTTATAAAATGGAATTGTTGGATAGGACAAAGTACAAGCTCACTCTTGAGAACTTGATCAAAGCTATTTCGTACAATATTTCTTTTCTCACTCATTTGCTACCATTGGATATCCTTGCCAGAGAGGATTGCCTGATACCATTATTTTGCATTCTGCCTTAGTGAGAACATAAAAAAGAAATGACTCAAAGAGAGGAAATAACACAAATATCAATAATACAAGATGCAATATAATTTTATTGCAGTTGATATGACTTTTCAGAGCTAAGTTAAAGCTAGCAGAAAATTCTTTATCTGGTCATTAGTTCAGTGTTGTGTAGAATAAAGTAGTTTTAGAGCTATAAAACTGGGCTGTGTCATTTGATTTGAGGAAGTTAAATATGAACTTACTAACATATATTACTCAATTCAAGTTTTCTTTTACATCTTCTCCAATGACTTGCATAATTAAGGATATAAGAATTACATTTATATTCTATTTATGCTGTTCATATGTTACTTTTTAAATTTATTCCTTAAATTGTTCCCAGAATTATGTCTTTGTATTTTGAAAATAGTTGACTTTTAGTAGTGCCATAAGTAAGTTTATAGTATGTAATAGAAGTGAGAATGCTGTATTTATAGAATCTACTTGTTTTGTAATTAAGATTGTGATGATTTATACAATACATTTTAGTATGAGATAAGACAAAATCACTTTGATGCTGTAATTCCAGATTTTTCCATTTTACAATGATAGAATAAAAGTACTACTATTTCTAAAACTACAAGAATATTGATGATGCAAAAATACGGAGGTATCTGTTTTTGCTTCTTCTTACCACTATGGTCATAAAAGAGATGATCTAGATGAATATTTTGTGTCTGACAAAAATTCTTCAAATTAATGATTCATTTATTCATCCAACAAATACTATACATAGAAGCTATCCAGATGCTATGACTACAATAGTTGGAAAATATTACAGCCCTTATGAAATGTGTAGTCTCCATAGAGACATAGCAGACATATAACTTATAAATAAAACTACAAAATAACAGCTCTGTTTGTCTTAGGAAAATTAACAAGGTCATACAAAATGACATGTTAGCCAAAGGACAGAACTAGAGATGCAGGAGGGAAACCATACACAAATCTCTAAGAGCTATATGTCTCCCAGTGATGCAGCTTCTGCACATTTTTCCAAAGTAGATTTCTTCCCACCAGGAATCTGGACCTGAACACACCACAGAAACTTTAATCCTATCCTAGACAGAACCAAATTCATTGCACCAATACCCAAATTTCTTCTGCTTAGCCATTTTCCAACTTCTTTTCCACCCTTTACTCTTATTTATTTTCCATCAACAGATTCATAAAAATGTTCCCTTTCTCCAGTTACACTGTGAATACCATCCACTTTATAATTTCTGCACTCAAAATCTTCACCACAAGACAGCAACTGTTATGTTTTGTGTCTTCGGACTTCAGAGGTTGTGTTTTTATCTTGTGTGTGTGTGTGTGTGTTTTGTCTGTATTTTACACTCATGGTACATCTGATTTTTTAAAATTTTATCAGTTTATTATTGGAAGTGGTTTTTTTTTTGTCTTACATTTATTATCAATAATGCTTTTTCCCTAAATAGAAATTTCAAACAATACACACAATCACATTCATGAGGGCCAGCATTGTGGCTGAATGGGTTAAACCACTGCCTGTAAGGTCAACATCACATATGATCAACCATCCGAGTCTTGGATGCTCCACTTCTTTTTTTTTTTTTTTTTTTTTTTTTTTGACAGGCAGAGTGGACAGTGAGAGAGAGACAGAGAGAAAGGTCTTCCTTTGCCGTTGGTTCACCCTCCAATGGCCGCCGCGGCCAGCGCGCTGCGGCCAGCGCACCACACCGATCCAATGGCAGGAGCCAGGAGCCAGGTGCTTCTCCTGGTCTCCCATGGGGTGCAGGGCCCAAGCACCTGGGCCATCCTCCACTGCACTCCCGGGCCACAGCAGAGGGCTGGCCTGGAAGAGGGGCAACCGGGACAGAATCCGGCACCCCGACCGGGACTAGAACCCGGTGTGCCGGCGCCGCTAGGCGGAGGATTAGCCTAGTGAGCCGCGGCGCCGGCCTGGATGCTCCACTTCTGATTCAGCTCCCTGTTAATGCACCGGGGAAAACAGTGGATGATGGCCCCAGTGTTTGTGCCCGATGGCAGATCTATATGGACTTCCTGGCTCCAGCTTTGACCTGACCCAGCCCCAGCCTTCCAGCCTTTGAGGCCATTAGGGAATGAACCAAAAGCTTCATTCTCTCTCTCTCTCTTCTTCCCTCTCTGTAACTCTGTCATCTGCATAAAATAATATTTTTAAAAAGCACATCTATATACTGAAATTAATGTGCATCTCTCACTGGCCCATCTACCACTTGACACAAAGGCATTTGTTGTCAACAGAATGATGTCCACTCTCCAGATATGTTCAGAAGGTGAGGTTTACAGCAATACAAGCACCTACCTAGATACACACAGTCTTCTGTCTTTTCTGCCTGATATTAATGCTCAGGACCTTTAAAGAACAAACATGGACATGTATGAATTTTGGGGGTTATGGCATATTTTCACTTGCTTATTGTTCACACATGTTTGTAGGTGATTTTTCTGTTGAAATTACATCCTGAGCTCTTTACTTGCTAATGTGTTTTGCAAGCCATTGGTAACTCACCTAAAACCTACATAGTTTGTAAATATTTTCCCAAAAGTTTTCACAAAATTCCTAGGGCTATGTTTTAAGTTAGAATTTGTTTCAATTTCAATCATAATATTGTGACTTAACTCTACATATCAGAATTTCTAAAACAACATATGAATACCCCAAGAGAATGGAAGGTTAGCCCAAGGGAGGCTACAACATTGAGAGTCCAGGAGGCATACAAACAAATAGGAAAAATGTTAAAATAGTTCAGAAGGAGCTGTTGATAAGGAAATGTCAATGTTGTCTCCCTCATATACATAGGCTCCCTAAGGTCAGGACTCTATTCTGAATAACATAAGATGGGTAACCTAAATAGCAGTTAGGATTACAGGAAATGAAATACAAAGTGTATATGCTTATTCAATAGTTGTTACTTTCCTTCCATGTCACTCACCTGTCTCCATGGTGACACCTGAGCTTCTGCCAGAAGGTGGTGTCACCATCTCAGGAATCAGCCACCACGGGTGGCCCCACACCACATTTTCTTGACACAAGGTTGGGATGTCACCTCTTCTATCTTCAACACCAAAAGAGGCTGTGTAGTGAGGACTGTTGATGCCACACCAGCAGGGGGTGTCCTGTCACCACATCTCAAGTCTGGAAGTCCACATTCTATCAGGGAGGCTGCTCAAGGCCTGCCAGGGAGCAGACAGAACTTCCTCTCATCCCTGCCTCCTACCTAGACAGAAGACCAAAGCTCTGGGAACCTGAGCTGGGTCAGCTGTGAAAGGAGAGTGACCATAGCAGCTTAACAGAGCTGTCCCAAGGGGTAAATGAGAAAACTTGTCCAGAGGACGTGGCATGGAGTGGGGGTTCAGTATTTCTTTAAGTGCTGGGACACAGCAGGAAAGGCTGGCTGAGCCCAGGGCAGACAGGCATTGTGGAAATCATTTCCCATTGATTCCCCTGACCAGAACAACCATGTCTAGATGAGGGACGCAGCTATTTCTCTGATATGCTGTGGGTTCAAAGCTCTGGAGACACAGGGTCACTACATTGTTGTGTGTTTCATTATCTAATAAGAGCTCTTCACCATCTTGCCTCTGAGCAGACCCAAGTCCAGAGCCCCATGCCGGGAGGACAAGTGTGTCTCTGAAGTCAGTTTATGAGCTCTGTGACAGGTCAGAGTGTGGTGCTCCTCTGGGGGTGGCTTCTGTGCTGCTCAGTGACTTAACACATTTATGGGAGAATTCTGTATCTGTCCTGCCATCTCCAATACAGGGTCCTCAGATCAGGCATCTTGAGGCCACATTACTGCAGGATCTCAGCCACCTGCTGTCTCTAGTGTCTGTGTAATGCGACCAGAATATCTTCACTCTTGCTCCAGGTGTGTGTCTACCAGACTCCACGGCACGCTTGTTTTACTCTGTGAACTTCTGGTCAGGGAATGCAGAGTCCATACGCTCTGGTGCGACAAAGCTCTTACCACTGACAGCTGCAGCAATTCTGAGGGTGAGCATTCTTACCCCTATTTTACAGAAGGGAAGTGGGGCTCCGCGAGAGTTGGGACATGTCTCATCCCTGTCCCTTCCTTTTCGTGGAAAGTAGCTGCAGGACACTTTCAGGGAGGACAATCCACTCCCTGGGGCCAGAAGGGTTCCGATGCTCTCTTTCTCTCTATCTCTTGACAGTTGGACACCAAGTCAAAAAGCAAGATCAAGCCAATTTGGATCTAGGATCCCTTTGTCTCCACACACCCCAGGAAAGCTTAGAATCCACTCCAGGGGATCCACATCCTCAGCTGAGTCCCGACATTTCTGTTATCCGATTGTTTAACATAGAATACTTAGAGATATTTATGGGATGCAGCGCTATTTTTCAACAAATACACACAGCATGAGCTGATCTTGGCAGGCAACTACCTTCCAGGTTTTTCGCAATATACAATACATGATTGTAAGCTATTGTTGCCTTAATGTGCTGTGGTGCAAATGAGTTAGTTCTACATAGCTCTGAGCTGGTACTTATTAGGCCATGTCTCTACCCTTCCCAGACACTAATAATCAATATTCTTACTTCAGTGTATTTTTAAGCTTCTACATATAAAAGAACATGTCGTATCTGTTTTTCTATGTCTGACTTATCTAAATTAACATACTGATCTCCCATTCCGTCCATTGCCGTAGATGTCAGAATTTAATTTTTATGCCTGCATAATATTCCATTGTGCGTATCTATCGCGTTTTCTTTATCCATTCACCCATCAATGAATGCCTATGTTGATTCCCTATCTTGGAATTGTGTATAGTGCTGAAATGAATATGGTATTACAGGTATTTCTTTTACATACTGATTTTTTTTCTTGGATATATACCCAGAAATGAAGAGCCTGAGTTATGTGATATATCTTTTTTGAGTTTTTAGGGAATATTTGCATTTATGGAGGCATGAAATACACCAAACAGCCAAAGCAATCTTGAACAAAATGAAAGAAAGATGGAAGCATCACATTACCTGACTTCAAGATACATTACAGAGCTGTAGCATGCAGCTGGCGTAAAAACAGACCCATAATCTACTAAAACAGAAGAGAGATTTCAGATATGAATCTTCAACTACAGCCCAGCAATCTTTGGCAGTTTTCAAAAACATATACTAGAGGAAGAACAGTCTCTTCAATAAATGGGACTAAGAAAACTGGAAACCCATATGTGCAAGATTCACCCTTGATTCCCACATCTCACGCTACACAAAAATCAACTCAAGCTGAATTGAAGACCTAAATGGAAGACCCAAACTATGAAACTAGTGGTATAATATATAAGGAAACACTCCAAAGCATTGGCATACACAACTCTTTTTTGGCTAAGACCCCAAAAACACTGGCAATAAAAGCAAAAATAGATGAATGGAACTTTTTCAAACTAGAATCTTCTGCACATAAAGTGAAGGAGTCAACCAAGTAAAGACACAAACAGAATGAGGTAAAATATTTATAAGGTGTTTACCTTGGCCAGCGCCGTGGCTCACTAGGCTAATCCTCCGCCTGCAGTGCCGGCACCCCAGGTTCTAGCCCTGGTCGGGTTGCCGGATTCTGTCCTAGTTGCTCCTCTTCCAGTCTAGGTCTCTGCTGTGGCCCAGAAAGGCAGTGGAGGATGGCCCAAGTGCTTGGGCCCTGCACCCACATGGGAGACCAGGAAGAAGTACCTGGCTCCTGACTTCAGATCAGCAGAGCATAGTGGCCATTTAGGGGTGAACCAACGGAAGGAAGACTTTTCTCTCTGTCTCTCTCTCTCATGTCTAAACTCTCTCTCTGTCTCTCTGCAAAAAAAAAAAAAAAAAAAAAAAAACAAACAAACAAAAAAAAAAAAACAAAAAAAAACCAAAAAAACAAAAAACAAAACAAAAAACAAAAAAAAACACCTTGTTTACCTGAGAAAGGGTTAATACCCAGACTACATAACAAATTGTGAAAACTCAACAACAAAAACTAAATAATCAAGTTAAGAAATGGGGAAAGTTATAAAACAAAGTTTTAAAAAACTACATTTGCAGCAATATGTTATTCTACTATAGGTTTAATGATCTATGATTGATTTAACTTTGTTGTATAAGGGTGAGAGGGTTATTTTTCCATTCAATTATTGTTTATTGACATAGCCTATATTCTCACTTAAACTAGGGTCTTTGTGGTTTTTACTTGTTAAACTTATCTAATGAAGCATTAAGCCTTTTTAACGTTATGTAAATTAAAATATATTATCTGAAAAAGAGAGGAAGAAAGAGGGAGAAAAAAGGAGGAAGAAATGGAGGGAGGGAGGAAAGGGATACAATCATATTCTTAAAATTTTAACTACAAAATATATTGAGTTATGTTAAAAACATCAAAAAATTTAAAAAATTAAGATGTGAAATGGAGAAAATCTTCATAGATTGTTCTTAAGATAAAAAATACATATGGTCAAGAAATAGATTTTGAAAAGTTGGTCAATATCACTAGGCATTCAGGAAATGCAAATTAAAACCACAATGAGATATCATCTCACTCCAGTTAGATTGTTTATAATAAAAAGAGAGAGTTGGGTATTTGGAGCTAGCAGTTAAAATGCCAATTAAGATGCACATGTCCCATATTCTAGTGCCTGGGTTCAATAACGACCTTTGGATCCTGACTCCAGCTTTCTGCAGAAACTAAGAGACAGAAGTTATGTCTCAGGTACTTGCATGCCTGCCATCCACATGGAGGACCTGGATTACGTTCCTGACTCCTGGTTCTGGCTTCCCCCACTGCCATCATTTGCAGACTGAACCAGCCTATGGAAACCCACTCACACTTTCTCTCTCTCTCTCCCTCTCCCAGTTCCTGACTCCAGCTCCCTGGAGTTCCTTTTCTCACTTCCCACGTGTATATTTTGGTAAATACCCATGATGGATCCAGTAACAGGGTTCACAGATTGTGCTCCTGACACCAGAGTTTGGACCGAACCCATCCTTGACTGGTGTGGCTATATGGAGGGTAAATCAATCAACTAATCAATCAACCCATCTACCTATCTATCTTCATATCAAATAAATAACATTAAAATTAAATTAAAAATAAAATTGGCCTCTGTAGTTCTATCATTAGCACCTGATGCAGTCCTTACAACATTTATTTGAAAGGCTGAGTTACAGGGGGAGAGACATCAACATCACTTCGGTGTGTTTGTGTCTCAATGCATACATGGGATCTTCAAAAAGTTCCTGGAAAATGTGTGTTATGAAAAAACTGTGCATGGATTTCAAAACTTTGGCATCAAAATGAATATGTTTTGGCTGGCGCCACAGCTCACTAGGCTAATCCTCCACCTAACGGCGCTGGCACACGGGGTTCTAGTCCCGGTTGGGGTGCCGGATTCTGTCCCGGTTGCTCCTCTTCCAGGCCAGCTCTCTGCTGTGGCCCGGGAGTGCAGTGGAGGATGGCCCAGGTGCTTGGGCCCTGCACCCCATGGGAGACCAGGAGAAGCACCTGGCTCCTCCCTTTGGATCAGCGCGGTGCGCTGGCCGCAACGCTCCAGCCGTGGTGGCCATTGGAGGGTGAACCGACGGCAAAAAGGAAGTCCTTTCTGTCTGTCTCTCTCTCTCACTATCCACTCTGCCTGTCAAAAAAAAAAATGACCATGTTTTATTTCCATTAGCCTTGTGTGTATGTGTGTGTCTGTGTCTGTGTGTGTTTGTCTGGGTCTCACCCTCCAGCTACATAAATATTACCTCAATGAATCATGAATAGAAAATTTTACTTTTCAAAATGTTACTGGTGATTCTTATAATCAGTCAACAATTATGAGCTATGTTTTTCAGATTGAGTTTCTTAATATCTGGGCCATATCAATCCAACCCTTCACTTTCCAACTTAAATTTCAATGTCATTGAACAATATTTCTGAAACACATTCTTCTGTGAATACTTTGCAGTGAATCTTAGTGATGACACTTGCCTGCCATAATACTCATTTATCCATTCAATTAACAAACTCCTTCTTCAACATTCCATCAAAATTCATATATGAGTATCTGTTGCAGGGATCCTCTCTCTCTCTCTCTCTCTCTCTCTCTCTCTCTCTCTCTCTCCTTCTCCTTCTCCCACTTTCCTTTCAAGCTTCAAAATCCCTTCTTCTCTCCTGTTTGAAGCTATTTGATTTAACAATCATTATGAGATCTTTCCTTTTCAATCAAGTATATGGTAGAAGAAAGATTATATAAGAGTAGGAAATTATCGGTTCTGGTATATACTCTAAGATCCATCATTCACATGAATCTGATAATACTGATTCAACCATAGCCAATATCATAACATTTATTCATATAAACAAATTAACTCTTTTTTTGGACAGGCAGATTTAGACAGTGAGAGAGAGAGAGAGACAGAGAGAAATGTCTTCCTTCCGTTGGTTCACCTCTCAAATGTCCACTATGGCCAGCACACTGCGCCGATCTGAAGCCAGGAGCAAGGTGCTTCCTCCTGGTCTCCCACGCAGGTGCAAGGCCCAAGGACCTGGGCCATCCTCCACTGCCTTCCCGGGCCACAGCAGAGAGCTGGACTGGAAGAGGAGCAACCAGGACAGAATCCGGCACCCCAACCGCGACTAGAACCCGGGGTGCCAGTGCTGCAGGTGGAGGATTAGCCTAGTGAGCCATGGCGCCAGCCACAAATTAACTCTTAAAATAAGAGCAGGGGCTGGCGCTGTGGCTTACTTGGTTAGTCCTCTGCCTGCAGCACCGGCATCCCATATGGGCGCCGAGCTCTAGTCCCGGTTGCCCCTCTTCCAGTCCAGCTCTCTGCTGTGGCCCAAGAGTGCAGTGGAGGATGGCCCAAGTGCTTGGGCCCCTGCACCCACGTGGGAGACCAGGAGGAGGCACCTGACTCCTGGCTTCGGATCGGCTCAGCGCTGGCGGTAGCAGCCATTTGGAGAGTGAACCAACGAAAGGAAGACCTTTCTCTCTGTCTCTCTCTCACTGTCTATAACTCTACCTGTGAAATAAAAAAAAATAAAATAAGAGCAAAACATGCAACAAATCCACAATGAAAAAAACAACAAACTCCATCCAATCACATATGAAAGGGGAAAGCTCAGAAGACTTGTATTGTGGAACCAAGACTGGTTCGTGTGTTAACTTACCTTTCAGCATGTGAGATATTATACACAGTCCTGGATAACACAAAATCATTAGGATGAAGTGAGGCTATAGAAGTAGACATGGAAAGCACAGATGATGGAAAACTAGATTGAGAAAAAAAAAAAAAAAAAAAAAAAAAAAACCAAGAGGGAATGTGAAACTCCTAATACAGGAGTCTGTGGCATAGCAGTAAAGCCACCGCCTGGGATACCAGCACCACATATGGGTGCTGGTTTGTGATCTGGCTGCTCCAACTCTGATTCAGCTCCCTAACAAAGGCCTAGGAAAAGCAGTGGATGATGGCCCAAATGTTTGGGCCCCTTGCCCATGTGGAAGACCTGGATGAAGCTCCTAGCTCCTGGCTCCTGGATCTGACTGATGTGGCCATCTGGAGAGTGAACCATCTGATGAAAGATTTCTCTCTCTCTGACTTTCAAAACAAATAAATAAATCTTTTCTTAAAAAAAAAAAACTCCATCCTGATACATACTGGGGTATTTTAGCTCTCATTAATATGAATCATCATAATTCTGTAAAAAAGTCATTGAAGTTCCATTTTCAAAGCAAAAATGGGGACTTAAAGAGATGCAGTAATTAAGCCAGGTTTACATCACTGCTTGCTAGCACAACCAATGTTCAACTATATATTTGAATCACACTTTTTTTTCCCTTTTCATCATCTTTCCCCAATTAAACTACTCACATAGAAACTGAATTTTGGGTCAAGAGCCAGACAATAAACAATGATGTCAATAATAATTTAATACTTCAGTTTGTTATGTTAGGCTATCATAAAATATTGTCAACCCTGAGGTTGTTAATGATATGAGCACTCCAGACAAAGCAGACCAAGTTGAGAATAAGTTCAGTTTTCATAGAGTCCAGAAAGGTTATAAAGAAGGAGTAACATTGAGAATAAGCTGAGAGACAACTAGGAACAAATTGTGGTAGGGCATGTTTGCAGTCAGTTCTCCAGATTAATGTTCTAGACATTTTCATGTTCCATATAGTTCCCCCAAATACTAAGTTAGTAAGTATTGAACCGCTACTGTTAGAGGAAAGTCAGAGTTAGCTTGCTACAAACTTCACAT
Organism: Oryctolagus cuniculus; assembly: GCF_051225735.1. Taxonomy (NCBI): domain Eukaryota; kingdom Metazoa; phylum Chordata; class Mammalia; order Lagomorpha; family Leporidae; genus Oryctolagus; species Oryctolagus cuniculus. The sequence continues at coordinate 56,367,961 of NC_142884.1, read as the reverse complement.
CTTGAAATTTTTCTGAATCAACACACCATTTGTATAACACAGGTTCAGTTTCCACATCCTTGTTTTACCAGATTGAAAACCTGCTTTTCTACAGAACCCTATCTCTGTCTAATAACACAAGCTGGGTTTAAAACAAAAAATTTTCACAGCCTTCTGATCTACAGAGCTGGCCTCACTTGTAAGTTCAACATCTCCCTGCCAAACTGCCAGCCAGAACTAGCCAAGAAGGGGTGATATTGTCCTGAACTTTGGTTACATGACTGAGGTTTCTTTGCTTTCCATCTTCACAACTATGCTATCCACTAAAAATGACCTATCAGTTGTCATCCCGAGAGTCGACAGAACTAGTCATGTTTGTATATTCTCCATAGACTCATCATACATACTAGATACCTAGCACCTTCTTCAGGGTCCCCACCTGGAGGCAGATTGGTGCATTTCCTTTTTTGTGGATGTTCTTGTTGTTTATTCACAACGTTGAACAGATGGTCAGCAGCACTATGACTTATGTCTGAATGAAGTATATCTAACATACACACGTTCTCCATAAATCACATCAAAACTTTCGTGCATTTAGCAACACTGGACAGCACTTCAGCACCACACTTTGGGACCATTTTAATCACTGAAACCACCAACAGAAGGCATAAAATGCTAAATATGTAGCATTAAATAGGACAAAGAAAAAGACACTTTTCACTGTATCAGAGTTGAACCAAGAAGGCAGAGTGTTACCTTATTCAGCCTCAGCTGGGAATGTACACACATTTGGAGACTCAAATGTTTTATTGCTTTGTGCATGTCTACAGATGACAGTGAATGCACATTGAATATTGATTCCAGGATAACAAATAAATTTGGTAAGTAGGCAAATTCACAAATACAGAATACATAAATAATGAGGAGCAGCTGCACTTTGGCTCACTGAATAAAATGAGAAGTTTTGGAAGGTTCTGAGTAGAGAAGTGACTGGATGTGACCTACATTTTAACAGATTTTTGAACATTTATCAAAGAAAACTCAAGAAATGGCAGCACAAGTTTAGTTTCATGCTTCTTGTTTCATCATACTGGATCCTTTCATTTTTGCTGACAGTGTGATTCTTTTGGATTATTTTGATTCCTCTTATACACTATACAACACGCCCCTTCTCCTAGTGATCACATATACCAGCTCAATGAATCTCTACTTAGTGTTATTTTCTCAAGAGTTAGAAATGGGGTTCTCAGCTTAGCTCTGACATTGGCAGGCTGATTTATTTTTAAATTTCTTGACACTCATTTAGCTCAGACCCTGTTTATACAAAAGGAATATTTTGTGCTAAGATTTAACTATTAAATAAATCTCCAAGCCACCTGTAGTTCTAAATGTAGTCATTTCTGACTAGTAAGATTCATGTATGCTTTGCTACCTAAGGCCTGCTTGGTTCTTTCTAAAAGTAGCTCCTGAAAGTTTGTGAACATATTCAAAGGTGTCAGTGTAAATTTTTTGGGAAATACACATCACATATAAAGGTTTAAAACAATCATATGTTAATCTGATCTATCAAAGAGATTTCAACATTGTTTACTGGAATGTGGATGTCCCATTCTCCATTAACTGGGACATGATACCTCTTCTGTGCTTCCTTCTGAATTTTACTGGGATAGTGTATTCTTTTTTTTTTTAAGATTTATTTATTTTACTTGAAAGTCAGAGTTACACAGAGAGAGAAGGAGAGGCAGAGAGAGAGAGAGAGAGAGAGAGAGATGTCTTTCATTCACTGGTTCATTCCCCAATTGGCTACAACAGTCAGAGTTGTGCCGATCTGAAGCCAAGAGCCACCAGCTTCCTTTGGCTTTCCCACGCGGCTGCAGGGGCCTAAGGACTTAGGCCATCCTCTACTGATTTCCCAGGCTATAGCAGAGAGCTGGATTGGAAGTGGAGCAGACAGGACTCGAACCGGCTCCCATATGGGATGCTGGCAATGCAGGAAGCAGCTTTACCCACTACGCCATAGCGCTGGTCCCAGGGATAATGTATTCTTGATCACTATCTCTAAATATGCATACCTTTCTTTTTTTTGGTATAAAACAAGAGCCCATGTTTTACACAATTTATTTATATTTTGCTCACTCTATTTTTTTTTAACTTTTATTTAATGAATATAAATTTCCAAAGTACGGCTTATGGATTACAATGGTTTCCCCCCGATAACGTCCCTCCCACCCGCAACCCTCCCCTTTCCCACTCCCTCTCCCCTTCCATTCACATCAAGATTCATTTTCTATTATCTTAATATACAGAAGATCAGCTTAGTATACATTAAGTAAGGATTTCAACAGTTTGCTCCCACACAGAAACATAAAGTGAAAAATAATAGATGATTTTTTTTAAAATGATGATGAAATCAGATCAGACCTATTGTCATGTTTAATCCCAGTGAGAGTCAAGTTGGGAATTGATAATTTTTTTTTTTTTTACAGAAGATCAGTTTAGTATACATTAAGTAAAGATTTCAACAGTTTGCACCCCCATAGAAACACAAAGTGAAATATACTGTTTGAGTACTCGTTATAGCATTAAATCTCAATGCACAGCACATTAAGGGCAGAGATCCTACATGAGGAGTAAGTGCACAGTGACTCCTGTTGTTGACTTTACCAATTGACACTCCTGTCTATGGCATCAGTAATCTCCCTATGCTCCAGTCATGAGTTTCCAAGGCTATGGAAGCCCTCTGAGTTCTCCGACTCTTACCTTGTTTAGACAAGGTCATAGTCAAAGTGTTGCTCACTCTATTTTAACAACAATCACAAACATGAATGTGGAGAGACACTTGGCCATAGATGGGAGAGTAAAAATGTGTTTATTATTAATATTGATATCTCAGCTTCTCTTGGTGTTAGGATTAACTACACTCACTAACCATTATTCATTAACACTAAAATAAACTGGCAGTCAGTGATTTCTTTATCAAATTAAAATTGCTCTGCAATCTGTTCAACCTACAGAGGTTGATCAGATGTTGCTTATAATTACTATTTATTGCATTATTTCTTATTAGCGAAAGAAAGAATGACTCAAGATGACATTGGACTGAGCCATTATTTGAGCAGAATATACTTTTGAAACTGAGGCCTCTGTTATCACCATCACATGTGAGATTACTGAAAAAATATTCCTTTCTCACATAGGCCCTGGATGGGTCAGAAATACACCTATGGGAACAGGACTCTGCCTTCTCCTAGTCTCACTACTCTATTGGATTCCCAGCTCAATGGCATGAACATAATCTGGCTTTGGCCATTTCACTAAGAGTATATTGGTATGGTTTCTCATGTGAATTAGTTGCTTTATTACTAGGATAGCAATATTGGCACAATAATATTTTGGGGGCAATTTTGATGCTTGTATATTCTACTGTGCTGGTGTTTTCCCAATTAAATGGAAGTAAGTAATTTTTCTTTTTTGTTTTGCTAAGCTGGTGAATTGTCTCGTGCCTTAGCTAGGGAATAAATCTATAAGGATACGCAGCACTAGGATATTTGGAGTTTGTAACCATCTTGTGATTTCTTTCTCATTCCCCAAATGCTCAGAAATTTTTATTCTGGAAAATTCAGTTCTAAAGATTTCACATTTTGTGCGCACTTATTGTAGGAACTCTTGTCTGCAAGTGTTAAACTTCTTTGACTCTCAAGATGTTCTCAACTAGTGAACCCTCTCGGCAAGTGATCAAGAAGCAATGTTACTATTAACCCATAATCTCCTTTGTTGGAAATGTGACTGCGGAAAATAGGAGAGTAAGAAGGTTATGGTGAAAAGGAACTCTGGTAACTGACCTGGGTATATTATTTTTTCTTCAACAAGGAAGAGATGAGCTAGATAATGGAGGCCACTTGCAGGTCACAAGAGAGCAGAAGAAAGGAATCTATAAAACAGGATGACATAAAAGAAAATGCCTAGTTTTGCAGGGTTCACATAAATTGCCACATTTGCTCTGCAAAACACAATTAGCAGGGCATCAATGAGGAGTTCTAACCCTCTCGATGTATTGTCTTCATTTGGGTAAGATTCTGCTTTCCATTCCTCAATTCTGAATTCAGCTTTCCAGGTATTCTCTGAATTGCTGCCTTTGCTTCTCTTGTTCTCTTTTCTGCATTTGACACATGCTTGTAATTTGCCAGTGGTTATAATTCCCTAACTATATTTGTGGTCTTCCATGCAAGATCATGTCTGTTTGTTTGCTTCCTGGGATAAAGATTGAGCAAGTGACTTCCCAGGCATTCCAGGCTTCAAACCTCCCTGCAAATACTATAACTGGGCTGACTTTGAGCCTTTAAAAGAAGACAAACTAGCACATCAACATGGGAACTTAATATCTGGAAATTTTGTTTGAGAATATTTTCCACCTTGCTGAGTTAATAATATTCTTATATCAATTTGGGTAATATTTTCCCCAACCTACTAAGGCTTGGATAATAGGAAAACTTATATACTTACACATAAATGATAAATGAATAATCAAATGTCCATGCATACACACAGCCACCTAGAGTAACAGTCCATCAATGAAGCCAGTACATATTTATTAACCTTCTCTCTTGGATAGATAATGTTGTAGGTGCTAGAGATAATACAGATAAGGCATATTAAAGAGTTTCCAGCACTTATGTTTCTTCATACTCATAGTAATACATTTAAAAAGTTATGTATTCCAAAGCCATGTCATAATATTTAATTCTATCTAGAATATATGGAGTGCATCCAGAAATAACCTTTTAGGAAGTTCGAAAATGCATAGAAAAACATGGAAAAAATAAAGGAATTTTTTGTATAAGGAAAAGTAGATTTTCTTTTCTTTCTTTCTTTTATTTCCTAAGACTGATTTATTTATTTGAAAGTTAGAAGTACAGAGAGAGGGGGACATACAGAGTGAGAGAAATATTCCATCTGCCGATTCACTTCCCAGATGGCTGCAACTGTCACGGCTGGGCTAGGCAGAAGTCAGGAGCTTCATCTGGGTCTCCCACATAAGTGACAGGAGCCCAAACACTTGGGCTATCTTCTGCATTTTTCCCAGGCCATTTGTAGGGAGCTAATTGGAGTGGAGTCACTAGGACACAAATTGGGGGTCATATGGGATGCTGGCAGCCTAACACATTATGCCACAATGCTGACCAAATGTCAAACTTTAAGGAAAGATCTATGAATGATGATGTAGTACACTGACTGTTGACTGTGGCAAACAAATAACAAACAGATGACAAAACGAGAATCAGAAAAAGGCTACCAACACACTGTTTAGGAGAAAAACAAACACAATTTAATCGTTTCTAAAAAAATATAAGAAAGCTAAAAGCAATAGTGGTTCCTTTCTTAATGAAATCTTTTGCTAAAGACTGAATGTTGACATCCCCCCAAAATTCACATGATGAAGCCCTCATTCCCTATATGATTATATTCTGAGGCAAGGCATTTGAGAGGTACTTGAGCCATGAGGTGAAACCATTATGTTAGGATTAGTTCCTCCATAAGAAGAGACATGGAGAGAGAATCAATCTCTCTCTCTCTCTCTCTCTCTCTCTCTGTTTCTCTCTCTCTCTCTCACTCTCCTCTCTCTCTCTTCTTGGCCTCTCTATCCCTTCCTGTCTTGTGAAGGTAGAGGAAAAGGCAACATCTGGAAGTAAAGAGAGGACCCACAGCAGGAACCAAATTGACTGGTACCTTGACCTTGGACTTCCTAGACTTCATAACCATGAGAAATAAATGATAAATGTTTGCTGTCCAAGACTACCAGTAATAATTCCCCAAGCTGTCTGAGACATCTTCCTTTATTTTCACCAAGACCTCAAAGCTTTCTCTTTCATTGTCAATCATTGTCAATCGTGGAAACCATTAGTTCTATCTGATTTGACCTTTGAAATAAAAAATAAGGACTTTCCTAAATATATTTGATATCAAAAAATATTCAAAAAATATTCAAAAAAATTTGAAGCTGAGAATATTTTAACTGTGACAAAGGAGTTTGTGTATTAGTTTCTTATTGCTGTTGTAACAAATTAAAAACAAAAACTCTATTCCTTTTTTGTTCTAGGAGCTTTATGGTTTCAGATCCTACATGTAAGTTTTTAATTCACATCAAGATTATCTTTGTAGATCCATATGCAGAACCATGTTTTCCATATAAAGTAGTATATTCAGTTTCTAGGTATTAGGGAATTATAATCTCTCTCACACACAACTAAGCTATTGAATTATATATTGGAATATATCATTTGTTGTATTATGTGAGTATCAGGATGGGTTTCTAGACATTATCTTTATGTAATAAAATACATTAAAAACAAATTAATGGCCCCATATCCATGTCACATTTGGTGGGGATAGATTCATGTGACAAGATGGCAAAGATACATAAGGGGATATAGTTAGATACAATGATAGGGAGTATTGAGTAGTTTATCAGGATATAGTGTCACAATTCTCATTTAAGAAGAGTACCTTTAGCATATTTTATAAATTATGCCATCATTTTGGGCTATAATTCACAAAGATTATGTTTCTGCAGAGAAACCATGGTACAGTGGGAGAAAACAGATTTGGAAGTACAGACACTTAGACTGCATTTCAGTATCGGCCCTAACTAGCTATATCAGGTGATCTGCGGTCTTCCATCTCTCCCCATCAATCATATATGCATATGTATATGATACCTGTACATACTCTCATGTACATAGAGGTAAGTATTCATAGTCATGATTATCTCTAGAAAAACGTCTCAAGAAATGACATTTTTTCTCCAGTTGATTACACCAGCTATACTTGATTAATCACATGTGTTTCCTAGCAGTCGTCAGGTATTGATTGGATAGTGGGATTATTCTGATTTTCATCAAATGCTCATTTTGAGACCACTGAGGAGAGAGGAAGAACATCTCAGAGTGATCATAACTCACAACCTTACCTCCTCTGATTACTTGGGGCAAATCCTGTTAATGTAGATGCAGTTGTGGCACTGTAGGTTAAGCTGATATTTATTTTTTAAAAGATTTATTTATTTATTTGAAAGTCAGAGTTACAGAGAGAGAGGAGACGGGGGGAGAGAGAGGGAGAGAGAGAGAGAGAGGTCTTCCGTCCATTGGTTCACTCCCCAAATGGCTGCAACGGCCAGAGCTGCGCTGATCCGAAGCCAGGAGTCAGGAGCTTCCTCCCGGTCTCCCATGTGGGTGCAGGGGCCCAAGGACTTGGGCCATCTTCTACTGCTTTCCCAGGCCATAGTAGAGAGTTGGATAGGAAGTGGAGCAGCCGGGTCTCGAATCAGCGCCCGTATGGGATGCCAGTGCTTCAGGCCAGGGCATTAACCCGATGAGCCACAGGGCCAGCCCGAAGCTGATATTTATGATGTCATCATTCCACATTGGAGTCCTGATTCCAGTCCAGACCTAATGCCACCCACGTGGGAGACTCAGATAGAGTTCTTGGCTCCTAGCTTTGGCCTGGTCCACACCTAGCTGTTGTGTCCATTTGGGGTGTGAACCAGTGGTTGGGAAATTCTCTACCTCTGTGTCTGTCCCTCTTTCTATCATGCTGTGTTTCAAATAAATAAAAAAAAAACTTTTTTAAAATAGTATTTTTAAAAAGTATATGTAGTTGCTCCCATTCTGGTTAGTAGGGAAGAAAGTTGCTCTAGTTTGACAAATCCTCCACTTGCGCTTTCTGATTTCTCTTGTTCTGTCGTGTCAGGTACTATTCCGTTCCCCAGCAATTTTCAGAGACTATCCCATGGGAAGATGTGACAGGATGAGATTATTATTCTACCCATAGAAATTATTCATAATTTATTGGAATCTCAATACTTACTAAAAAGCATGCATTGTGTCAGATTCGGAATCAGACAAGTAGTTTCTAGTTCCATTGAGACCATTAGGTTGCATATCTGCATAGGTTTTTCAAAAATATTCATCATATTCCCTAGTTTTTTCCTAGAGTTTAGAAATAAGGAGATATTAAGCCAAAGGCATCTCTCTTCTTAAAAACCCAACTTCTCCCTTTTCACAGAAATGTGATTTAAGAGAAAAGATCAATAACGCGACTCCTTTCTGAGGTCCCTGTTTTGGCCCTTCAGTTTTTTGCCTCCATGGCATGCTGTGATATTATCTGTCTCTCTGCAAGACACTGAATCAGAGAGCTGTCAGCGTGACATGCACTGAAAAGGACTAGTTTACCCTTAAACCAGGTCTCCTCCTTGGCCTATTCAAAAATATTTCACCTTCCTCCGATGACTCTGTGTTACTATTTCTTTGTTGGCTTGATAAGTAGAAAAGAGATGAGGGAAAAAAGGAGGCAGTAGAATAAGACAACATTCGAAACACTGGTGTAAATTCACTGGATATATAAAAACTGATATGCTCACATTTGGAAAGTCTACACTGGTTAAATTTCAGTACTTGAGCTTGGACTCGGCCCTTTGAGATTTGTAAACTGGCCTTAACTTTTCTTTTTAATTTTTATTTGGGGTTCTGCTTGACATAATAGTTACAACATGCAAAAATTCCAGATTATATAGAACTGCACTAATTTATATTTCGTACTGCCTAAAGATGCTTAAACCCAGCATGTTGTATAAATAATACAGCCCCTTTCTACTTCTTTAAGAATGACACAGGTCAAAATTTTAAGAAGTTTTAATCAGTCCTAGAAAACAAAACTTTCCATTTTTAAATTTTCAGTTTTCTTCCAGTTACTGTCTAAGGTATTGGCATGCAGGACTGATACCTGTTTGTACTCCTCACTGAAACCCCATATATCGCTCACATAATATTTATAAGCCTGGATTTTAACATGGATGTGAAAATAAGCGTAAAAACGAGATCTTTAATGAGTGAGTTATTAAAGGGCTGGCATTTTGGTGTAGTGGGTGAAGCTGCCTTCTGCAATGCTGGCAATCCTATATGGGTGTGGGTTCATGTCCCAGCTGCTCCACTTCTGATACAGCTCCATGCTGGTGGTCTAGGAAAAGCGGTGGAGTATCGTCCCTGCCGCCTGTGTGAGAGACTGGGATAAAGATCCTGGCTCTGGCCTGGCCTAGCACTGGCCTTGCAACAATATGGGGAGTGAATCAGCAGATGGAAGATCTCACTGTCTTTCTCTCTCTCTTTCTGTACTTTTTAAATATAAATAAATAGTAAATATTTTTAAAAAGAATGAATTATTAATTTAAAAATAATGGATAGCATTGATGAGGCAGCTGATCTACCAGTTAAGACATTCAGGTTCCTGTTTCCAGCTTCCTGCTAATGCAGACTATGTGAATTATGGTGATAGCTCAAGTAATGGGTCTTTGCCACTCATGTGGGAGATCTGGATTGGAGTCTCAGCTCCTGGCTTTATTTTCTGGCCTGATTCTGGGAGTTGAAGACATTTGGGGAGAAAACCAGTTATATAGGATCTCTCTCTCTCTCTCTCTCTCTCTCTCTCTCTCTTCTTCTTCTTCTTCTTCTCTTTCTCTCATTGCCCTCTCCATTGTATGTGTGTATGTATGCCTACTGCCTATAATATTAATAAAGAAATAATTTAAAAAATTGAGATAGAAAACAACAGTTAGCATATTATTCCTCCTCTAATTCAAGTGACATTTAAGACAAAAGGAGTTTGGATCAAGCATTTAGTGCTAATCATAAGTCTACGTTGGAATGCCTACATCCCCTGTCAGTGGAGTTCCTGGTTGGAATAGTTCTAGTTCCCTCCAAAGCTTGTTGCTGATGAGCATGCTGGGATGCAGCAGGTGGCGGTTCAAGTCCTTGGGTTCCTGACATCCACACAGGACACCCAGATGAATTTTCAGGATCCTTACTTTGACTTGGCACACACCTTGCTGTTGCAGGCATTTGAGGAATGAACAGGAGGATGGAAGGTCTCTTTCTCCACCTTCCAAATAGAATGCAAATATATTTTAAATAGTTTTAAGAGGAATCTAGTATAGAGTTTTTTGAAGACACTGGCAAGGTCTAACACATGCTCCTCACTTTTTCTTTAGTGTCTAACAAATAATATGTGCTGTAGATAGATCAAAGTACTTATTTTGGATAAATACTCTGGTTTTCTTCTTTAGTAATAACTGGCAGTCTTTGTATTAGTCTCATTAGACTTTTTTACAACATGGTGCCAGGAATACCCGAAAGAGCATTCTCTGGGAAGTTAATTGAATATAGACATTATTAGACTCTAAATAAAAGTGTTGAAGTTAGGGTGTCTGATTCCTGTGTACAATAACGAGAAATATTGTTCTATGTAGTAGCTCACTGTCTTATAAAATCATAAATCATGTGGGGAAACAATGCATTAGAAACACGATTTTAAACTGACTTCTACAGTCTATAGAGGAGTCATTACTTTTGGAGGAGGGTCAGATCAACTCAGTTTACTATCATGGAATTGATTCTGTCTTCAGATCTGAGAGTAGGTCTAATGAAGTTCTGTACAAACAGGCATCAACAATATTCACTCTCAGTGCTTGGTAGGGAGAAGGGTGAGTATATCAGAATTAGCTGAATTCCCAAATTGGTCTTAAATGCTAGATATATAACTTCCTGACTCTCATTTTCCTTACATCTGTGGATATATTGAACTTCTTTTATATTTTGGAGAACATTTACCATAGTGTCTAATACCTTGGAGAAGCACAAAAAAATGGTTTATTCACTCAGACATATCCCTTAGTATCAGGTTTCAAAATCCTGTATTTTAAAATATGTAGCTCATTCACTGCCCAACCAAAAACAAACATAACAGAACAGCAGCCACACACACACACAAGAAACAAAAATAAACACCATCAAACTCAATCACTTGGTGTGGGAAATGCCTGGAATACAACGGTATCCTTACCTAGGATTACATAACTCTTCTTTTGACTGTTTAGGAAAGTATGGTTATAGGATCAACTAAATCATGGAAAATTGTCCATTTCATCCTTTTCTTGGAAACTGATCACACACACGAGCTGGAAAACAAAGTTATGGGAAAATCGAATAATAAGTTTTCAATGTTATTTAAATATACATTTTCCTAAATATAGTTGATAATGCAGTGTTTTTGTTTTCAGTACAACCTTGTTCCAAGAACTTAGTATTCTTTTGAACATATTTTAAGAAAGCTATCCTATCTCCTTTCTTTTTTCTTTTTAAGATTTATTTATTTATTCAAAAGGCAGAGTTGCAGAGAAGCAGAGGCAAGAAAGATAGAAAAGTCTTCCATCTGCTGGTTCACTCCCCAGGGGGTTACAACCACAGGAGCAGGGCCTATCAGAATCCAGGAGCCTGAAACTTCTTCCAGGTCTCCCACATAGGTGCAGGGACCCAAGGTCTTGGGCCATCCTCTACTGCTTTCCCAGGCCACAGCAGAGAGCTGGATCAGAAGTGGAGCAGCCAGGACTTGAACAGGCATCCATCTGGGATGACAGTACTGCAGGTGGCAGTTTTATGTGCTACACTATCTACCCTATCTCCTTTATCCCAGATATTCAGGCCTTTCCTTAAAAGCTAATTAAAAGAGTCATTTGAACTATTTCTGAAAGTCAAATAGTAAAGAATCACTTTCTTCCCCAGACCCATTGTCATGGTATCATATCAATTTCTAGTGATAAAACTGCAAGAGAAAAAAACATCAACCTTCAAACTGCATCGTCACATGTGATAATACCTGGTTATTGTTGAAAAATCACAGCATCAATGTCTAACATTTTTCTCTGAATCCCTGTTATGAATGTGAAAATTGGGGGAGTGGGGAGGGGTGGCATAGTAGGTTAAGCCTCCACCTGCAGCACTGGCATCCTATATGGGTGCTGGTTCTAGTCCCTGCTGCTCCTCTTCCAATCCAGCTCTCTGCCATGGCCTGGGAAGGAGTGGAGGATGGCCCAAGTGCTTGGGCCCCTGCACCCATGTGGGAGACTGGGTAGAAACTCCAGGCTCCTGGCTTCAGATTAGCCAAGCTCCGACCATTGCGGCCATTTAGGGAGTGAACCAGTGGATGCAAGACCTTTCTTTCTGTCTCTCCCTCTCTGTCTATAACTCTAAGAAATAAATAAAATATTTTGAAAATGTATAAGTCTCCTTTCAAATATATAACCTGCACTCTTAACTCTGTTTTAATTGTTCCTTGCTTGACATATAAGGTCTGAAGCAGAGGCACCCAGGGAAGAAAGCATTATGAGAGCAGTCAGATTAGATTTGTGAAGACAATTAAGCTGAATACTTTATTGCTTCTTCTACTCCTCACTTTGAAATATTTCTTGCCAAAGAATCATTTGGACTCCTGGTAGCATTGCTGGGGAAAAGAAGATATTTATTAAACAAACAAACAAGAACAAAGTAATAAATCTGGCTCTGTTCATACTATGTGAAAACAAAGTGAAGGGTTATAAAAGTTTTGTGTTACTTTTCACAGAAAGTGTCTTTAGAATTTCCTTTCCTGCAGGCGTCCTTACAGAGGGCTGATGGATTTTAATTATCCCCAGAAGACAGGTTACGGGAACCCAAATTTACTCTCTCCAGCAAGGAATCCTTGCTGCATGACCTTTGAGACAAGTACTTTGTGATTGGCGTGGGTTCTGATTTTATGAGAGCTTTGACTCGGACGTACATGAATTAGCATCCGCTTCCACCAAGTTTGAATTCAGATAAACGCAGGACACACATTTAGTCACTGTTTTCCTACTCACGTGAGAGTTTGTTTAAGTGAGAACGGAATCCCATTGTCTCAGTTTCTTCAATGGAGCTGTATGAATGAATGTGCCACATTCATTTTATTGTCCTCCCGAACAACTCATATCCAGTTTATTTTTCATTTTATTTATCTGAGAGGGAGAGAGAAAGATCATTAAAATGCATACTTTTTTTTCCCTGAAAGTTCATTATGAGTTGTTTAGTTAACAGATATTTGCCAAGCCTGTTTGATGGGTCAAGAAAGGTAAATGAAGCTATCCTCACCCTAACAAAGCTTACTATGGGGAATTTAATAGAAAACCAAACACTATTTTTTAAAACACTGTGCTTCACTTCAAATTGTTGAACACATTTCAAATTTTTCTATGGCTCTCATCCCTCACGATGCTGCCTGCAATCATTAAATTTGCATGCTTTTTTCTAATTACAAGAATAGCATGTGCTGATTGATATGAATTAGGCAAGGGCAAAAAAGCATGATAAAGAAAACACTATCCATGACCTCACAATTCAGAAAAATGGCCTATTGAATTTTTAGAAATCCCATACTACTATGGTATTTATATACTGTACCTGCACATATGATTACTTCCCAAATGGCTGTAGCAGTCAGATCTGGGCCAGACTGAAATCAGGAGCCAGGAACTTCATGCTGGTCTCTCACATGGGTGGCAGGAGCCCAAGCACCTGGGCCGTCTTCAGCTGCATTCCCAGAAGCAATCGTAGGAATTGGGATCACAACCAATATAGCTGGAACTTGAACATGACAGTGATGCTGGTGTACCCCACTGCACCACAATGCCAGCCTCAGCAAATATTTTTGAAGTGTATTTGAAGTATTTTTTCTTTCTCTCTTTTTTGCATCTCTTTATGAATGCATTTGATGTATTTATTAGAAAGGAATAGGACCAGTGAGATACAAAGAGAGAGACAGAGAGAGAAAGAGTTCTACCACCTGCTGGCTCACTCCCCAAATGGCAGCAAGGGTTGGGGCTGGGCCAGGTGGGAGCCTGGAGTCCAGAACTCCATTCAGGTCCCCCTCCTGGATGGCAGAGGCCCAAGTACTTGACCATATTCCACTACTTTCCCGAGGAACATTAGCAAGGAGCTGGATTTGGAGCAGAGCATGGAATCCAACAGGCAGTCTGATATGGGATGTCCACATGGCAAGCTGTGACTTAACCTGCTGTGCCACAGCACAGGCCTCTGTCTCTGTTTTAATGTAACAGCAGTTCCCATGTTTTATGTCTCAGTAGCTTTCTCCCACCTTTCTATACCTCTTGAAACATCTGTACTAGTAACAGTTTTTTAAGCTGTATTGCCAATACATAGAGGTTAGAATTTCCTTTTTATCTCCATTTCTGTTTGCAAAGTGACTTTAAGAATACACTCCCTAATATTAGGCTACATAGGGCCTGTTTTGATGGAATCAGACCTCATTGCACTTCAAATGTCTTGTAATAGTGCATGATTCTAAAATGACTTCCTGGGCCGGCACCACAGCTCACTAGGCTAATCCTCCTCCTGTGGCGCAGGCACACCGGGTTCTAGTCATGGTCGGGGCGCCGGATTCTGTCCCGGATGCCCCTCTTCCAGGCCAGCTCTCTGCTATGGCCCGGGAAGGCAGTGGAGGATGGCCCAAGTGCTTGGGCCCTGCACCCCATGGGAGACAAGGAGAGGCACCTGGCTCCTGACTTCAGATCAGCGAGGTGTGCCGGCCATAGCACACCAGCCACAGCAGCCATTGGAGGGTGAACCAATGGTAAAGGAAGACCTTTGTCTCTCTCTGGCTATCCACTCTGCATGTAAAGAAAAAAAAAAAGGCTTCCTGAAGATATGCTGGACAATTAAAAGCTTTTTAAAATTTGTTGCTTGGGCGCCAGCGCTGTGGCTCACTTGGTTAAATCTCCACCTTGAGGCACATCCAATATGGGCGCTGGGTTCTAGTCCTGACTGCTCATCTTCCAGTCCAGCTCTCTGCTGTGGCCTGGGAAGGCAGTGGAGGATGGCCCAGGTACTTGGGTCCCTGCACCCGCATGGGAGACCAGGAGGAAACACCTGGCTCCAGGCTTCGGATCAGCGCAGCACCAGCCGTAGCGGCCATTTGGGGAGTGAACCAACGGAAGGAAGACCTTTTTCTCTCTCTCTCTTACTGGCTATAACTCTACTTGTCACATAAAAAAATTTGTTTTAAAAATTTGTTGCTTGACAGTAGCAGCATTGGAGAGAAACAATGAAATATAATCAAGATATTGTCTGAGAGAAATGCAACTGGACATGCTTTAAAGCAGAAAACGTGTGTTTTATTCATTAACTACCTACAGTGGGGGAAAGAACTCTATTCCAATTTGTGCAGAGGTGATTCGCCATATAAAAGGGGAAGTGACAGAGTGCAGCACATGAAGAAAATCCAGAGTGGTTGGTCTCTATTGGTGTCATTAGATTGCCTGACTCTGCTAGCTGATGATTTTAAAATGAGAAGACAGACCCTATCCTTCTTGGTATTTACATTTCAAAGGAATGGGCTTCAGATCCTTGAGGTGTAGGAGATACTCATTTATCTCAAAGGGACAGAGAAAGTATTCACAATTGAAAGCTCCTTTTGGTAAGTGCGCTAAGAAAGGGAGGCCAGGGGCCTTTCCTCAGGTATTGGGTAGAACAAACACTAAATCCTTCCGTTTGACTTGAGCTTTCCCAGGCATGCAAGTGGTGTGTAAGTGGCGTGTGTGTGTGTGTGTGTGTGTGTTGGGGTAGGGGAACTGTCATGCTATCAGAAGCCATGATAGAGCTTGAGTTTCTCTCCTTGTGGAGGTTTGGATGCAGTCATTATGAGCTGAGTTCTGTGCTTCTCCAACGACACAGACTTTCTGGTGTGTTTTGCTCTCATGCCTTTGTCTTTCAATCTCCTTACAATCACTTTGGCATCATCAAATGTAATATGTAGCCACCTGTCCACTCATATTCTCCTCATCGTTGTTGTGATTGTAGTACATTTTTATCTCTAATTGGATAAACAAAGAGGAAGGAGAAGCACAGATGGAGGTGTGCACCAGCAAAAGGTCGTGAGGGGCTTCTGGTGGCTGCAGACGTAAGTTCAGTCAAAGAAGTGATTTTACACTTCCATTTTTATTCCCTATCTCTTACCCAATGAAAAAATAGTTCACATTTCAGAAAGTTTCAGGCAACAGGATGGAGATATACAGCCTCCAAACTCTCATAACTTTTTTCTTTTTATAATGCAAATTCTAATACTGGTCTATTTCACACTGCAGTTAGTGGGACTCACTCTGGAATTCACAAGAAGTAGATGAACTATTAACAGCATTTGTACTTTGGTTTATGTGAGCAAAGGGACCTGTTCACAGCAATATAAATGTGAGCCTCATGTTTCAAAAAGTCATTTCTTCTTTCCCAACTCACCTTATAAATCTGTATCAAGCTGACATCTAGAATGATGTTTTTAACACGTCAATCATTGGTGCAGCCATCACGAGGCTTTCTTTTCTAACCTACTTCTCTTTGGGTTAGGAGGAGTTTGGAAGAACTAAGGAGAGATAAAATGCCTACCTCTCTTATCAGTCTGGTCCACTTCCAGGTAACAACCCTCAGGGACTTTGACTTACTCTCTGGTGATCACTGACCTCCACCATAACCTGGGCACAGTGACATGACAGTCATTGTACCAGCCTGGATTTCACTAAATACAGTCTTTACTGTGACATCTGTTAAGTTTTCACCAGCAGTTCACAGACACAAAAAGATTGCTACTAGATTACTGCAGTGTTATTCAGATAACAACAATCAAAGCAACACAGTAGTCCTACAAAAACAATGACTATGTATTGCTTTGTGTACCAGGTATTCTGATAAATACATTCAATATTCTAAAATTTTATTCATTCCTTTATACATTTTATTAGAAAGGTAGAGAGATGAAGAGAGAGTATGTATATATTAATATGTATGGTAACTTCGTATTTTCTCTAAAGAGAAAAAAAGCTTAATCAAAATGTATGAAATACCAAGTACTATAGTCACATCCTTTTTCTGACTAAAAGGTAATCAATTGAATTTTTATCCCTGCAAAAATGGTTTCTTATCATCGAGCTCCTCAAGTGCCAGCTGATGGTATTAATCATTTCTGCATTTCCTTTCAGCACTTCAAGCCAAGGAGCCCAAAGTCATGGGGCTTCTGAGATAATAAAACAATTTTGTGCCTTAAATTACTCAGCATTTCCCCAAGCTTATAGTGGAAATTGTCACCTTGCTTCCTCCTAAACTATTTTGTTGACAAAATCCTCCAGCAGCAGTAATTGGCTTGATATTCATACACTAGATTCAGCTCAGGTATTAAAGAAGGACTTATCTTACATTCTTTCATTAGAATTTTGTCAATAATAGGCTCATTTGTAGACAATTTTCTGTTCTCTACCCAACTTTCTTTTCAAAATAGAGAAGTAGAATACTGATTCTGTGGTGAAAATTTACTTAAAATCCATACT
Organism: Oryctolagus cuniculus; assembly: GCF_051225735.1. Taxonomy (NCBI): domain Eukaryota; kingdom Metazoa; phylum Chordata; class Mammalia; order Lagomorpha; family Leporidae; genus Oryctolagus; species Oryctolagus cuniculus. The sequence continues at coordinate 56,350,755 of NC_142884.1, read as the reverse complement.
AGATTTGAATGGGACTTAGTGCACTTGTAGTATTGAATACAAAAGTAATTAAGCAGCTGCATAATTCAGGGAGAAATAATTCAGTGTGCTTTTGTGGTTCAGATTTTAAAGACATTATCTGATTTGCCTTGATAAGAACTAAAATTCAAGGTTTTATGTAGAAATGAAAACTTGCAATTAAGTTTGTTGTAAGTAAAAATATAAGATTAAAGGTCTAAGTAAAAATTCTTCCTCTCATTTTCCCATTTTAAATTTCCTTTTTAAGAAATATATGTCTTCAGCCGGCGCTGCGGCTCACTAGGCTAATCCTCCGCCTTGCAGCGCTGGCACACCGGGTTCTAGTCCCGGACGGGGTGCCGGATTCTGTCCTGGTTGCCCCTCCTCCAGGCCAGCTCTCTGCTATGGCCAGGGAGTGCAGTGGAGGATGGCCCAAGTGCTTGGGCCCTGCACCCCATGGGAGACCAGGATAAGTACCTGGCTCCTGCCATCGGATCAGCGCAGTGCACCGGCCGCAGCGCGCCAGCAGTGGCAGCCATTGGAGGGTGAACCAATGGCAAAGGAAGACCTTTCTCTCTGTCTCTCTCTCTCACTGTCCACTCTGCCTGTAAAAAAAAAAAAAACCAAACCAAACCAAAAAAAAAAAAAAAAAACAAGAAATATATGTCTTCACATTTCTGGACACTTTTTTCAAAAGATAAAATTTCTCACAATATTCTTCTTGTTACCTTAGCTCTCTACTTACTCTCTTGTAGATGACCTAAGATGGATGAGAAGTACTAGAAAATGAATTGTAACCAGGCCAGGCCAGCATTGTGGCTCACTAGGCTAATCCTTCACCTGTGGTGCCGGCACACCGGGTTCTAGTCCTGGTTGGGGCGCCGGATTCTGTCCCGGTTGCTCCTCTTCCAGTCCATCTCTCTGCTGTGGACCGGAAGGCAATGGAGGATGGCCCAAGTGCTTGGGCCCTGCACCCGCATGGGAGACCAGGAAGAGGCACCTGGCTCCTGGCTTTGCATCGGCGCAGCGCACCGGCCGCAGCACACTCGCCATAGCGGTCACTTGGGGGGTGAACCAATGGAAAAAGGAAGACCTTTCTCTTTGTCTCTCTCTCTCACTAACTCTGCCTGTCAAAAAAAAAAAAGAAAGAAAGAAAGAAAGAAAGAAAGAAAATGAATTGTAATCAAAACTTACTGAGACACTCTTTGTGTCCCTAGCACTGACAAAGAAAATGTCTCCAATCTCATCCTACTCAGTGCCTCAAAGGAGCCATGCTAATGGAAAAACCATCAGTGTCACCAATAGGGCCACTATTACTAGAAGTTCACCATTCCCCTTCTTACACAGCAACTCCTGTAACTCACATTTCTAGAACGTGATTGTTCTGCAGCTGTAAACTCCTAATTCTGGAGCTTACTCTTCAAATACCCACAACAGCCTGGGCTGGGCCAAGCCTGAGGTCAGAAGCAGGAAATGTAATCCAGATCTCCCACCAGGCAGGGATCCCAGTTACTTGAGCCATCGCCTGCTGCATCACAGTGTCTGCATTAGTAAGAAGCTGGAGTCAGCAACAGAGCAGGGCATCCAACCCAGTACTCCAGTATAGGACACAGCATCTTCACCATCAAGCCTAATGCACACCCCAAGGCTGAATGGTTTTTATATTTCACTTAAAGTTACTTTGCAAGAAACAAGCTTTTTTTCTGCAGAGATTAAAAAAAAAAATGTGTGCTTGGATAAGAGACAATGTAGTTAGGGTTTTAATCCTCTCCAAACTGATATATATATATATATATATATATATATATATATATATATATAATAGTATCGCCATCAAAATCTCTGAAGGTATATTTGTAAATGTGAACAAATGGATTCTATAATTGAAAGGGAAGATATATGAACTAGAAAGGTCAAAATGATTTGAGTAGAGCACAAAGTTAAAAGATGCATATTTCTTAATTCTAAGACTTAAAACTTCACTAATAAAGACTATATGGTGTCATTGAACAGACAGAACAACAGAACAGAATCAACAGTGCAGAAATAGAAATAATATGGAAAGTAATTTTTGAAAAAGTTGTAAAAGCACTTCACAGGGATAGTCTAATCTTTTCAATAAATATTTCTGGAGTAATTGGACATCCATATGCAAAAACAGTTACAGACCTAAATTTCACACTGTATATAAAAATAAACTCTAAATGGATTATGGACTTAGATTTTGAAAAATAAACCTATTTGAAAACCTTTGAGAATAAAATATAGGAAAAAACTTTGTTTATCTTGTGTTTGGAAAAATATTTTATTTATTACACCAAAATTAAGATTATTGAAAGAAAAAATAGTGATTGAACTTCATAAAAGTTTTTTTTTAAAGATTTATTTACTTACTTCAAAGTCAGAATTACAGACAGAAAGGGAGAAACAGCTCTGTGTCAGGAGTTGGGGGAGAGAGAATCTCCCATCCATTGCTTCACTCCTGATGGCTGCATTGGCCGGAGCTTGGCCAGGCTGAAGCCAGGGGCCAGTAACATCTTCCAGGTCTCCCAAGTGGGTGGAAGAGGCCCAAGGACATGTGCCATCTTCATCTGCTTTTCCCAGGCAATTAGCAGGGATCAGGATCTGTGGTGGAGCAGCCAGGGCATGAATCAGTGCCTGCATGGGATGCCAACATTACAGGTGGCTGCTTTACCTGTTATGCCACAACATACCACCTCTTCATAAAAATTTTAAACATGTTTATTCTGTGTGGGGGGGGAGACTGTTAAGAACACAAAATACAAGGCACAGATTAAAAGAAAAAAAAAAGGATACAAATCACATCAGAAAACTTGTGTCCAGTACACACAAAGAAAAAATAGGGGAAGATACTTGGTACAAGCACCACTTGGGATGCCCACAGCATATATACAAGCACCTGAGTTTCAGTCCTGGCTCTGTTTCTGATTCCAGCTTCCTGCTAATGCACACCTTGGGTGACAACAGATGATAGCTCAATTAATGTGTTCCTGCCACCCACATGCAAGACCCAGATTGGGCTCCTGTCTCCTGGCTTCAGACTGGCCCAGCCCCAGCTGTTGCAGACATCTGGGAAGTGAACCAGCAGATAGAACATCTCTCTGTGTCTGTCTCTGTGCATCACTATTAAAAAAGATATATATAGGCCGGCGCCGCGGCTCAGTAGGCTAATTCTCCGCCTTGCGGCGCCGGCACACCGGGTTCTAGTCCCGGTCAGGGCACCGGATTCTGTCCCGGTTGCCCCTCTTCCAGGCCAGCTCTCTGCTGTGGCCAGGGAGTGCAGTGGAGGATGGCCCAAGTGCTGGGGCCCTGCACCCCATGGGAGACCAGGAGAAGCACCTGGCTCTTGCCTTCGGATAGGCGCGGTGCGCCAGCCACAGCGCGCAGGCCGCGGCGGCCATTGGAGGGTGAACCAATGGCAAAGGAAGACCTTTCTCTCTGTCTCTCTCTCTCTCTCTCTCTCTCACTGTCCACTCTGCCTGTCAAAAAAAAAAATACATATATATATACACACATATATATGTATAGCAAAACAAATTACTCCTCAATAAACAGGCAAATATGTGAACAGGCACTTCACTGAAGAGGGCACATTGGTAATGAATATGCACATGAATAGATGCTTCAATATTAATTAGTCATTAAGGAGATGCAAATTAAAAACAGAATGATACAGAAATACACACCTGTTAAAATCGATAAAATAAAATGCAACAGATACACTTTGATAATACCAAGTGCAGCCAAGGATATGGAGTAATTGCAGCTCTCATCCTTTGAAGATGAGAGTGCAAAATGTTATAGCCACTCTCTCTGCCTCTCCCTCTCTGTAACTCTACATCTCAAATAGGCAAATAAAATATTAAAAAGAAATGGATTTATATGTAGTTGTCAATCACATTAAAAATCAAGGATGCCTGGTAATTAAGTTTTGGTTAACTGATGGAGGCACATTACACTCCCACACTCCATGTTATCTATATGCAGGGAAAGGCATAAAATGGGTGCTTAATGATACAGTCAATGGGGTCATTAATCTTTTTTTTTTTTCCTGTAATGACCTTAAAATGTAAAGTTTACTCTTTTTAAAGGCACAACAGATGTGTTCCGGGTCACAGGGCTTGTTGCAATGTCACGCTCCCTAGGCAACTGACTGCAGCAAAGCAAGTCTCCCAGCTGACTGTGGTCTCCACAGTCACCATTCCACTCTCAGTACACAGTCGTGAACTCTCTTTTCAAAGACGATGCTAGCGGCAAGTAACCCAAGGACATTCTGGAGAATCTTCTCCTGTTACCAGGAACCTTTTAGCTTGTTTTCCCACAATTCCTGAATTCCATTTCTATCACAAACTCTTTACTCAATAGGGCTGATCTAAATCTAGCCATTGTGTTCACAGTCCAACCCAGAAGAAAAAGAAAAAAAAAAAACTATAAGGAGGCAAAGTGAGTATTAATTGTCTTTCAAGCCTAAAGTCACACAAACTTGCCACCCAATACTTTTGGGCTCCTGCATTCACATGGGAGACTCAGGTGAAGCTCCTGCTGGATAGATATAGATATAGATATAGATATAGATATAGATATAGATATAGATAGATATATCTATAGATCTATATCTATTTATATATGATATTTATAATATAATATATAATATTTATATATATAAATAAATAAATACTAAAAATAATTAAATGGTGAGCTGTTCCTTGAAGTCAGGACAAGGGCTGATCAAGTCATTACTTCTCATAGTGTCAGTTTCACTTCTACAGGTTTCCTTTTAGGTGATGCCCAGATTTTAGTTTTGAGTGTGTCATGCCTTACCTCTGTGATTCCAAAATGCAAGCACTACTTGCCTGTTTATTAATTATTTATTTATAGGTGATTATGTTTTTAAAGATTTATTTTATTTATTTGAAAGGCAGAGTACAGAGAGAGGTAGAGACAGAGAGAGAAGTCTTCTATCCACTGGTTCACTCCCCAGATGGCCGCAATGGCTGGAGCTGCGCTGATCTGAAGCCAGGAGCCAGGAGCTTCCTCTGGGACTGCTACGCGGGTTCAGGGGCCCAAGCACTTGGGCCATCTTCTACTGCTTTCCCAGGCCATAGCAGAGAGCTGGATCAGAAGAGGAGCAGCTGGGACTAGAACCAGCGTCCATATGGGATGCCGGTGCTTCGGGCCAGGGCCTTAACCCCCTACACCACATCGCTGGCCCCAGTGATGATATTTAATCAGGCTTGATCCCTTGATATAGCCATTTGGGTAAAGTATATAATTGAATCAGAAAATGACAATTGTGTCGGTGTGGTCTCTCTTTTTCTCTCTTTCGGAACAGGCTCCCTTATCAGCTATTTCCTTCGAAACTGTGGGGTGTGGGAAGCCAGGTGCCTTCCTCTCCCTGAGCTGTAAAATCCACCTCTTTCTGAGGAGCAGGACCACAGCTCCTGCTCCCTGTCTCTGAAGAGATGCTTCTCTTTGGCACTAGAGTCCTTCTCCACCCTAACTCTCAGAGAAGTGGCAGAGCCAGTAACGGAGCAGGCAACAGAGTCCAGGATACAACACCTGGACGATGGCATCCTCCATGGCTCTAATGAGGGCAATCTCACACCTGTGCTTCAAGGTCACCAGGTCTGCCACCTCTTTCCTGTCTGCCACATGGGTGCAGGGAGCCAAACACTTGAGCCATCCTCTGCTACTTGCCCAGGTGCAATAGCAGTGAGCTGGATCAGAAGTGGAGCAGCCCGGACTTGAACCGGCACTCATATGGGATGCTGGTGTTGCAGGTAGTGGCTTGCCACAATGCCACAATGCCAACTCTGATTGGCATATATTTGATGCCAAAAGAGAAGAGTTTGCTCTTGAGATCATATTATTTATATTTTCACTCATTGCTGTAGGAAGCAATAATATCCTCCCTGTGAATCTAAACATGCTGTCATCACCAGAGTTCCAGTAAAAATCACATCAGTGTATTTTGAAACTTTGCAAGGAGGTCTGCTAGTAAATTATGAAGACATATATAGTTTTCATTTTCTTTGGACAGTTAATTTATGGTTACTATAAGCATAAATCTTTCACAGATATAACAACTTTTAGTCCAAGGTTATACTCAATGTTTATTGCCCCAATAAAGCTCTGGTTGTGTTTCCTCTGGCTTTAGAATTGAGTTAACAAGTTAATAACTGATGCTGACCAGTGAACATATGAAGAATTTGGTCTCCGCCATAAGGTTTGTCAAGCAGGAAGGCCATTCCAACATATTGGTATTTCACGAGACAGAAGAATCATGTCTCTTCTTGCACATCAACAGATTGTGTCAAGGAAGACGAAAGTATTTCAAAAGGCTACTCAGAGGAGAGAGCTGTCAAAATGTGAATGATTCTCTAGTACCTTATAAAGGAAGTGTATGGTATCAGACAGACTGAGGTTGGAAAAATAGACAACAGACATCAGAGAAAGACAACACTGAAAGTGAAATAAAAATAGCAATATAAATTAGTCATTGAAACCCGTGGCATGTCTTGACATGTCAAAAGCCATTTAAAAGCTAACATGGGAAATCAAAAGCTGATTTTAAGAAGACAATGCATGTCAATGGTCAGTTCGGGTATCCTTTGAACTCCTAGAATTAACCAGGAATAAATCATAACTCTCACAAATCTGCAAAAACAAAGAAGTTACTGGAAAGTGAGACAAGTCAATCATTCAAGTCATGAAGAGTAGGTGTTACCATGGGAACTATTCCTCCAATTCTCTTAAGGGCAAGGTCGCTAACATGGAAAGAGATTAGGGATAGCAGATGCCTTTTCGATTGGTTCCAGAACCTTCTATCATGAAATCCTTACCCCTGCTACTTTCCTTACACATAGTCTACTCAGAGGGATGCTGAAGGTATTCATAAAAAAAATCCAATCCTACATATTCAATCAATTAAATTAGACTTGGGGACCTAATACTTGCTAGCCCAGTCAGAATTCTTCCACTGATAATTTGGAAATTGCATGAGTAACGTTATTTTCTATGTTTGAGTGGCTAGATGTCCAACATGTAAACTGAAGACTACGTGTGTGCATAAATTATACAATACAAAACAGAGAAGCAAACAAAAGCGAGTCTCAATAATAAGGAACAAAACAGCCATGAGGCAGGAAGTAGAGAGTAAAGACAGGTTTTTCATGGCATTGAAACATCTGACTGGTTTTCTTTTAAACACAAATATGAATACCATAGGATATCATGGATTATTATAATATATTTCACTCCACATTTTTTCATAAGAAAAATATGTAAGTTTCAAAAAGTATCTAGTACACAGGAAGACAGATCACGGAGAAAGTAGGATAGATCTCAATTCATCAGTTTTGTTCATTGGAGTTAAGATTTGACTTGCTATATAGCCAAATATATAGATGGAAATATCTGAGACTTTAATTTAGTTGGAAAATAAGCATTTATTCAATTCACATTTGTGTAGGGTCACCTACTTTGGATTTGGGGCTTAATTAGAAAATTATAGCTGAAATAAAAATTAAGATTGTCACTAAAAGGACAAATCAGCAGAGCAATGAGTTGGGGATGCATATATAGTATCATCCATCAAAAGGGAATAGTATGAAACTCATATAACGAACTGCAATTTTCTAATTATTCTATATATCTAGGAAGAAGTAACTAATATTTGAGGAGTACTTACGACTTGTTAAATGTTCATGTCAGTTTCCAGGTAAATTTATTTAATAATCAGACTATATACTCTATATACTCTTCTTATTTAATTGAGATCAGGAACCAAGGTTACTGTTAGTGAAATATCTTCGCATGATCAGATTCTACCATTCAATGCAACTTTGTGACTATATTCCATATATATATATATATATATAACATATATATATAAAAACACACGATCTATACATTATATATATATATATATATATATAATCCTTCCCCTACCTTTTGCCTTTTACCAATAGCTACCTTCTCTTTAATATATTCTGTATATTATTGCTAAAGCCAATATTCGATCTCTATTATCTTACATCTTTATAATCATCCTAAGGCAAAGTGTGTATTAAATGTGACAGAGCTAAATTTTAGAGTCAGATTACATAGGATACAATCCATACAGGATACAAATTGAGCGTGTTTGCAGATTTGGTCTATTCCTAAATGCTAACAGGGAGAAATTTTCTATTTTCAAAGACCTTAACATGAACCTATTCCTAGACACATGCTAAGGTTTTTGAAAATAGAATTTTAAAGGTATTAGAGAACCAACTAAAATTCAATTTCAGGAGCTACTGGGTTCGCTGTAGAACATAAAACAGTGTTCTCCAAATGTATGTGAGTATGGTTTTTAATAAGGTTATCCTTCTTGAAGAGATCTTTCTTCTTGACCTTAACACAGATTGGGGCATTTGGATATTTTCGAGATTTGTATTGGTAGCTTTCTTTAGAAAATATTCAAGAGTGGAAATTCTGAACATGTATTACCTTCCTAGAATATCTCTAACAAGGGATATATTTTCACAGTTCTGTAAGCTGACTCTCTATGATCCAAGTATTTACAGGGTTCGTCCCTCTGAGTGCTGTGTGTGCTGCCTTTGACGTAGCTTGTGGTGGTGTTGGTCAACTTTGTCCTAGAAGCCTCATTTCACTTTCTTCCTCATCTTCTTGTGCGTTCTTCCTAAATATGTGTCTGTGTGTCTAACATTCTTCTTTTTTTAAAGGTGTTTATTTTCACTTTATTTGAAAATCAGAAAGAGAAAGAGAGAGAGAGAAAGCAAGAGCGAGCACGTGAGAGAGCTGTTCTATTTGCTGGTTCACTCCCAAATATGTTCACAAAAGTAGGGTTAGGCTAGATAAGAGCTAAGAGTCTAGAATTCAATCAAGGATCTCCCTCATGGGTGACAGGTGCCCAACTACTGGAACCATCATTGTCTGCCTCACAGGGTGCCAATTAGCAGGAATCTGATAGGAAGCAGATTACCTGCAACTCAAATCAGGCATTTCAGTATGGGATGTGTATGTCTCAAGCAGCATGTTAAGCCCCACACCTTAATGCCTGCTCCTGACTTCGTTCCTTTCACAAGGACAACAGTTTAGGTCCTATCAGATTAGGACCCATTCTAATGACTATATATATATATATATATATATATGCCATTCTCCTGCTTTCAAATAAGGTCACAATTCAAGGGATTGAGGGTTAAGATTTCAACATATGAAATTCATGGTTTGGGGGATAATTCAAAAGTAACAGGACAATTTATAGATGAGCACTCTTTTATCTCAGCTCTTTATTTGCATCTTGATTTCATATTAGAAGTTGAATTTTAAACTAAAAAATTCTACGTGTGGTAAAGCCTCATCTCACCATTGCAAACCCACCCCATTCTATCAATTCCTTATCTTCTGGCTGTTTTCTGCTTTATCTCTCATTCCTTGCTTCCAAGTCTCTGCCATGTTTTAAGGTGATGTCTCTCTAGTGAGGTAGCTTTTTAAGAGGTTTTGCTGACTACATCACTTCTACCTGTTCTGAATGATTAAATTCCCCTTATATTCTCACCAGGCTATAAATCCAGCATTATTTGCAGGCAATTGCAAAACTGTTCTGGTCAAATCTTTTGTTGAAGAATAAACCAATCAGTAAATTTTACTGGAAAGAGAATCTGTCTCATAAATTTCTTTACAAACATCATAAACAGTCATGGTAGGAAAGAACTCATTTTAATTAATTATTTTATTCTATGTCACACTTTTTAAAGAAAGTATATTTAAAGCTCTGTTCTGGCTCACTTCCACATTTAATATCAAAATGTTAGGAACCACTGACTTAGCACAGTGTCTACTAATGCCTCCAGTGTTTCTTGCCCATTCACATCACTATGAGTGAACATTTTAATTTTTTTCATTTTTTCTCAACATTTAGAAGACCCAAACCACTTGCCATATGCATGAAAACAAGCAGGTACTGTTTATTAGACACTGATATTCAGAGATAGATCTAGTAGATTTATTTCAGTTTAGGGTAAAAGCAAAGCCTCTTTTACTATAAATGTTCAACCTCTTATCTTCCTCAATACCTTATATCTGGATTAGCCCAACATTTTGAGTTCAATAAATTTCTCTGTAATCCAGAGATTAGCATCACTGATTTATTTTTTAATTTTTGATGATATTATTGAGTCTAAATTAATTTTCACCTTCCTTTGGTAGTTCTATGATTGCTTTCTAATTAGCCTATACACAAATATTCATATCAGTTCAGTGTATAATCATGCATTCCATAGATATTTTAAATGAGACTAATGTGTGTATTTAGGATTACAAGACATAATAGTGTGACTTATTCAGAAATAATAGAAAATTCTAATAATTTTGAAAATTAAGAACATGTTAGTTAAGTATCTATTGTCTAAATGAAGCTAATATGTTTAATTTTTATATCTCTACATAAAAACTTATAAATTTGTATTTATTTTCATTTATTTGCAGATCAGAGAGTGATCTGGAGAGAACAGAGTTCTCTATTTTTTTCTATTTTTTTGTGTCTTCTACTTCTTTCCTTAATGTCTTGTAATTTATATTGTAGAGAATTTCACATCCTTGGTTAAATTTTTTCCAAGGTATTTAAGTAGTTTTGTAGCTATTGTGAATGGGACTGGTCTTTTAAGTTCTTTCTAAGATATGACATTGGATGTGTATACAAATGTTATTGTTTTTGTTTGTTGATATTATAAACTCAAACTTTGCCAAACTCTAAGTTCCAATAGTCTTTTAATGGAGTCTTTTGGTTCACCAAATATAGGATCAAGTCATCTCAGCAGAAGAAATTTGTAATTCCTGAAGGCAGACCACTAAGCCAGAAATTAAAAACAAAAACAAAACAGATGCAGGAATAAGGGAAGACTAGTGGAGAAGAATAAACCATGGGAAGGTCAGCAGTTAGAGATAGCTACCATAAATGAGATAGAACCTGAAAAGGTAATGACAGAAGACTGCAAATATATGACAAGAGTGGACTTACCATTTGGGATAATCCATCAGTAATCTTCAACCATGTATAGCTCAACTATTAGTTTGTACTACTAATAAAAAGTTAAAGAGTTATTGTTGAATGTCATAGTTCAAGTCATAGAATAAGTAAAGAATAATAGTTTATTCTCAGTGCAGCCTGATGTTTTCTTTAAATTTTATTGGTAAAATACATCATGCATGATGGGATTTTCAGAAGCACTATATCATTTAGATTCAGCTCTTAAACAGCACATAGTTTGATGTATCATAGGATCTAATAAAAATGCTAAACCAGGCCTTTAAATATTTATGTGTCATTTGTATATTGTGTTGAGAAGGGACTTTAATTAGTTTGCTGCACAAGGGAGAATCTGCATTTCCATAAGGGGAAGAAATGCTAAGATGTATGTTCTAGCCATATCTTCTACAGAGAATGCTTTTAGCACCAATCTGGAGACTATTCAAATAGTTTATAGAAATAAAAGCAAGATGGAGTAAGAGTAGAAAATATAAAATGAAGATTACTCAAACAATGATTACATGTTATAGTATAAGCAAGATTCGTGTGATGAAATGTAAAGTATAGTGTGTGGAAGATATCCTATGCTCTGATAAAATAAACTTTCTGTTAAATTGGAGGCCCTTCAGAAACCTATTTTGCTGCCATACTCCTGACAGCTTAGGCAAATTCTTAAGATTTTAATTTATTCAAAATCTGGCAGTGCTTCTGGAGGGATGCCAGAAAATAGAAAAAGAGCTGCAAGAGAGGACTGGGTTTAACGAAACCCAACTCTCTCACACCTTGGATGTGCAAACTTATGCAGGATAGCTTCTTATTTTTAATTTATTCATTGTAAATACTGTTTTAAAATATTTTAGTTATTTCTTTGAGAATCAGTGGAAAATAGAGACAAAAAGAGAGAATTCCCATTTGCTGGTTCATTCCACAAATACCCATGGTGCCTGCAGCTGGCCAAGATTCAAGTCTGGAGCCAGAAACCCAATCAAGGTGGCCCGTTTGGGTGGCAGGAACCCAATTACTTGAGTATTCACTGCCAAGGTATGCTCTAGCAGGATGTTGGGGTCAGGAGGTCAAGGCAGGTATCCATCCCAAGCATTTCAATATGAGACATGGCATCTTAACCTAGTCCTAATCATTAGGACAAACACCAACCCCTAATACTTTTCATGTAGCCTTTAAGATAAGGGTAAACAGTGAAGTTTTGATTTAACTAAAAATCTTCTCTTAGTGCATGATAATTGTTTAGCTGATGTTCTCCACATTCTGATCTGAATCCATTAGTCTACATATGTTTTTATTTCTGTGACACATTTTCATGTGCCAATTACTTATCTTAGTGCATGATAATTTCTTTCATGTTTACCTGTTTGTCATGAATATGATTTCCTCTCAGCCATTACTGCCACAATTTAAAATTAGGTACTTACAAAACCTGCTGACTAAAGGGTTCCTTGGGGAAAAATCAGTCACAATTCAAATTATTTTAATCCATGTGGCTGTGTTAATTGTCTTAAATTGCAGACTCCACATTAAATCACAGCCCCTTCAAGGGCACCCAGATGTCACTTGAGAAGCCTGTGTCCCATATCTGATTTTCTGGATTTGAGTCCTGACTCCACCTTCCATTCCAGCTTCTTCCTAGTGTGTATCTGAGGGAGGCAGAAGATGATGCTTCAAGTAACCCTGGTCCCCACCACCCACATGGTTTTCTTAGATTGAGTTCTTAGCTCCTGTATTAGCCCTGCCCTGCCTGTTGAGGGCATTTGGGGAATAAAATGATGGGTAAGAGGGTGGGGGATCTCCTCTCTCTCTCTCTCTCTCTCTCTCTCTCTCTCTCTCTCTCTCTTTTTCTCCTCTCTGTGTGTGTGTGTGTCTCTGTTTCTCTGTCCTTCAAATTAAAAAAAAAGACCTTGGCTATTTTTGAATGTCCTCATCTGCACATCTCAAAGCTTACATTCCCCTAATTCTAGTCACGCAAACAAGGGGCACATTTGGAGCATAACCATAAAAAATTAGAGAAACACAACTTAAATCACCAAATTAAGGTGGCATATAACCAATATGAAACTTGGTGTTAAAAATCATGTAGTATTAATTAATTACTAATGTTGTATAGTTATTCAGGTCTTTTTATTCCCATTATGAATGAATAAAATCAGAAGCACAGAATTTAAACCTCAATAAAGAATAAAAATAATACTGAAAATAAAACAGCAAGGTTTTTCAAAAGGTCTATCAGTATAAACACTGGGACTGGCATCATGTCATGCTTTTAAAAGCTCGCAGTGAGTGTTCATTAAGAAATTCATACTGCATTTGTGGTATAGAATGGAAGGCAGTCAGAATACTATAACCTTGTGGAATTCTCAGAGTAATTCTAGGAGGTATATTAAGAAATTCTACATTAAAAGGAGCTAGGGGCCGGCGCCGCAGCTCAATAGGCTAATCCTCTACCTTACAGCGCCAGCACACCAGGTTCTAGTCCCGGTCGGGGCGCCGGATTCTGTCCCAGATGCCCCTCTTCTAGGCCAGCTCTCTGCTGTAGCCCGGGAGTGCAGTGAAAGATGGCCCAAGTCCTTGGTCCCTGCACCCTATGCGAGACCAGGAGAAGCACCTGGCTCCTGTCTTTGGATCAGTGCAGTGTGCCAGCCGCAGAGCACCGGCCTCAGCAGCCACTGGAGGGTGAACCAATGGCAAAGGAAGACCTTTCTCTCTGTCTCTCTCTCTCACTGTCCACTCTACCTGTCAAAAAAGAAAAAAGAAAAATAAATAAATAAATAAATAAAAGGAGCTAGGTAATCTAAGAAAAAGCCTTTATATCTTTTCGGAATCATCTCTGGGTTTCTGATGGGTTACCCATATGGCTTGGTGAAAAGGAAACCAGATTCATTAGTTAGGAAATGCAGAAGAAAACAAAAAATGGTAAAAAAAAAAATGTGGTTTAAATTTTGTATCATTTCAAAACTATAGTTTTGTAACAAGAGTTTGATGTTTTTCATAATATGTACTGAGTAAAATTTGCTTTTAAATAAAATAAAATATTTTTTCTTTTTTCCTGACTCTGTGTAGTTTTTTTTCAATAGTCATTTGTGCTTTGTAAAATTATAAGGTAATTCTGTTATCACTGTTACCAATGCAACACTTATGTCTTCACTTCGTGGAAAGAGACCCAAACTACAGAGTTCTTGATTCATTTAGTGTTATGGAGGAAAAAATTATACCGAAGTTGAACATCAGCAGCAAGAGTTTATTCAGTGGCCAAAATTCGCAAAGTGAGAGCCTACTACACAAATCCATTTCTCGACCTGTTAAGGGCTGAGAAGCTGTGAACACAGGGCAACAGAAATTAGGAGGAGGAATATTCATTTCTTCTTCCAGAATAGATGATTTCTCAGAACTCTTGGGTCATCCTTTTTTGCTTCATCATCTGATATTTCCTGTCATGCCAATAGGCAGATGTGTCATGTAGCGCGGAAATCAGATTGTACTGAAGTGTGAAGTGTTCTGGAGGTTGCTCAGCCATCCATATTGGGTCTCACTGATTCTGACTGATTATTCTGACAAGGAATTTGGGACCTCAACACATCCTGGTTTTTTTGTTTTTTTTTTGTTTTTTGTTTTGTTTGTTTGTTTGTTTTTTGTGTGTTTTGTTTTGTTTTTGTTTTTGTTTTTGTTTTGACAGACAGTGAGAGAGAGAGACAGAAAGAAATGTCTTCCTTCTGTTGGTTCACCCTCCAAATGGCCACTACGGCTGGCACAGTGCGCCGATCTGAAGCCAGGAGCCAGGTGCTTCTTCCTGGTCTCCCATTCGGGTGCAGGGCCCAAGGACTTGGGCCATCCTCCACTGCACTCCCAGGCCACAGCAGAGAGCTGGACCGGAAGAAGAGTGACCAGGACAGAATCTGGAGCCCCAACTGGGACTAGAACCCAGAGTACCAGCACCGCAGGTGGACGATTAGCCTAGTGAGCTGCGGCACTGGCCAATATATCCTGTTTCAAAGGGAAACAACGTGAAGGAGAGACTAGAAATTTAATAAGGCTACACGGATATTGCCCTAACTTTAAGTTAAATATGTACTGCTAAAGTCTTTCTTAACCATATTGTAACAGTTACTTACTATTCTGTTAGAAGTTTTCAGAGACTAAATGACATTAATATGATATTGTGATTAAGCTCACAACAGACAAACCAAGAATTGATAATTTTCCATACTCTGCTCAGTCTATACTGTAGTATGGACTTAATATTCCCCACACTACTCATCTATGGAATATTCCTTCATATTGGAGGGGAGAAAATTATCCTTAAGGAGAGTTACAATTATGATTTTTTGTTGTTATTTAGTGAAAGTGGAGAGAGCTGCAGATGAAAGATTAAGGCATACAGAGCCAAGAGATGAGGATTGTGTACATCCATCTATTCATAGTGGATAATATATGATGTTCAAGAAACATAAATAACTTCTAATGTGAAGACTGAGCCTAGCAGGAAGGCAGCCGGCCATGAAACTATTTCAACAGGACAGAACATAAGCACATATATCTTTAGTGAAACCTGAATTACACTGGACATCATACCTTTTTACCAGAAAATGTCAATAATTTACCACAGAATTGGAACATAACAACATGACTGAGAAAACATGATGATCTGTTTAAGAATCATGGCATTGACTCAACCCCCAAGCATAGTCTATTCCAGTTTTCTGGGTATTAGAAAATCATACACTTTTGTTGCCTGATACAGAAGAAGGTGTTTATATGACAGGAATGTGAGTATGAACTGGGTCTGATCTGATTGGGACACTTGTCAACTTATGGTTTAGTTACTTAATGTTTAATTTAGTTAATTTTTGCAACGTCAAAAAGAAAAAAATTGTACATTCATAGGAGAGTGGTGAAGATTACATGAAATAACATTTACAACTTTTTAAATCTTGTCCTTTCCCCCAAAACATGATTTTTTTCAATGAATATGTCACTGTATATGATTTGCTTGTCTGTTTTACGTGGATTGACTGCTCTTTGAAGAAATTGTCTTCCCCCTTTATAGCCTAGAGCAATGCTATCCACAAATTTAGTGAATATTTAATATATGTCCACAAATAAGTGGAAATAATGTTCATGCCCTCAGTTATCTGAAAAAACTTCCCAATATTCACCTAAGTCAAATCCCTCTAGTCATATATTTAATCCTATTTGCCCCTTCATTGAATTCCCTTCAAATTACCCAGAAAGAAAGAAAGAAAGAAAGTAAGAAAACAAAACAAAAAAAAAACACCCACACATAAAACAGAACAGAGACCAGATTATAGACTTTTAGGGATTCTATGGATCAAAAATTTTTGCTTATTTATATTCACAAGCACAGCTAAGGTCAGAATATTTGTTTCCCTGTGATTTATATGTGAAACCTGGCCCCTAATCTGATGATATTGGGTAAGGGCTTTGGGGAGCTGTTTAGGTCATGAGAGCAGAGCCCTTATAAATGGGACTTGTACCCTAAAAAATGCATCCAGTACAGCTCTGTCACCTCCTCTAGCAGCTAGATGATAGTACCTATAAATCAGAAAATGAGTCTTCACCAGACACCCAATATGTCAGCACCTTCTCCCTGCACCACCCAGTCTCTAGAACACTGAGAAATAAATCTCTGTTGTTTATAAAGCTACCTATTTTGGTGTATTGTTACAGAGGGACATATACACCAAGATAGAAAATTGGTACTAAGAAGTGGGAGTGTTACTGTAATAAATACCTTAAAATTTGGAAACAACTTTGGAACTGGGTGACTGTAGAAGCTGAAACAGTTTTGAAGTTTTAGAAAAAACCTGTATTGCTTTAGACAGACTGTTCAGAGTGATTTTTGTGAGTATCCAGTAGAAAAAAACAGGAGAGCTGCAGAGAAAGTGTCAGTCTTCAAAGAGAACAGCTGAGTGACTGTGAGCACAGTGTTGGTAGCTGTATGGAGGAAAAGCCATCATGATGAGGTCTCAGAAATGAGAGGCATTTTATCAGAAACGGAAGAAAAGGTGATCCTTGTTACAAGGTGGAAGAGGACTTGGCAGACTTGTGTTTGTGCCCTTGTGTTTTGTGGAAGGTAGAACTTGTGAGCAAAGTGGAGCTTGGTTTGTCTTGAATGCTTATAGTAAAATGTGAGATAAATGGTTTAAAGACATAAGTTTTAGTTATAACAAAAGTAGAATGTAAAATCCTGGAACATTCTCACTCTATCCCTATTAAAAGTAATGGGAAAGTAAGTGAGTTCAAGAGAGAATTCTGGGGCCAGTATTGTGGCATAGTGGATTAAGCCTCTGCCTACAGTGCTAGTATTCCATGTGGGTGCTGGTTTGAGTCCCGGTTGCTGCATTTCCAACATGGCTCATATTGGGTTAGTATCTGAAAAGAATATTATCAGAATGTCCATACTGCTGAAAGCAATATAGGAATTCAATGTAATCTTAAAATGCCTACAATATTCTTCTCAGATCTAGGAAAAATGATGCTAAAATTCTCATGCAAACAAGAGAGATCCCAAATAGCTAAAACAATCTTAATCAACAAAAGCAAAGCTGGAGGAATCACAATACCAGATTTCAAGACATACTATGGGGCAGTTATTCAACAGCCTGGTACTTGCACAAAAATAGACATACAGACCAAAAAAACAGACTAGAAACTCCAGAATTTAATACATACTGTACAACCAACTAATCTTTGAAAAACAAGCTAAAATCACTTTCTGAAAAAGGACAGTCTTCAACAAACATTGTTAGGAAAATTGGATCCCTGCATGCAGAAGTATGGAACAAGATCTTTACAAAAAATCAGCTCACAGTGGACCAAGAATATAAATCTATAACATGATACCATCAACTTACTAGAGGAAAACATTGGGGATACTCTGCAAGACATTGGCATAGGCAAAGACTTTTTGGTTAAGAAGCACAGGCAACAAAAGCAAGCTTAGAAAAGTGGATTATATCAAGCCAAGAAGCTTCTGCACAGCAAAGGAAGCACTCAACAAAGTGACAACCAACAGAATGGGAGAAATATTTGAACACTATGCATCACATAAAGGGTTAATATCCAGAATACATAAGAAGCTCAAGAAACTCAACATCAATAATCAATCCAGTTAAGAGAAGGGTAATAGACATGAACCGGCATTATTCAATGGATGAAATATAAATAGCCAACAGACACATCAGCAAGTGCAAATGAAAACCACAGTGAGGTGTTACCTCACCCCAGTTAGAATGGCTATAATCCAAAAATCAATAAAACAATAAAAACTATTCAGGATCCTTTGTGATTCCATATTATTTTTAAATCTTTCTGTAAAAGACTTATTGGGACTTTGAAAGGAATTACAATGAATATGGAGATTTCTTTGGGTAGTATGAACATTTTAACAGTATTGAGTTTTCTAATCCACAAATATAGAAGGACTTTCCATGTATTTTAAATTGTTTGTTCCATGTCTTTTTAAACTATTGTCATTAATGTTTTAGAATTTTCAATGTGGAATTATTTTACTTTTTTACTTAAGCTTATTCTTTTTTTAAGATATATTTATTTTACTTTAAAGTCAGAGATACACAGAGGGAGGAGAGGCAGAGAGAGAGAGAGAGAGGGAGATCTTCCATCTGCTGGTTCACTCACCAATTGGCCACAACAGCCAGACCTGAGCCGATCTGAAGCAAGGAGCCAGGAGCTTCCGGGTGTCCCATGTGGGTGTAGGGGCTCAAGGGCTTGGGCCATCTTCTACTGCTTTCCCAGGCCATAGCAAAGTGCGGGACAGGAAGTGGAGCAGTGAGGACTCAAACCGGTGCCCATATGGGATGCCGGCACTGCAGGCAGCAGTTCTACCTGCTACGTCACAGCGCTGGCCCCCAAGCTTATTAAATATGTTGTTATTTTTGTTGCTTCCTTAACTTCTGTTTTTGGGTAGTTCATTTTTAGTGCATAGAACATCACTGATTTTATATGTTGATTTTGTATTTTCTGATTTTACTTATTTTGATAGTTCTAACACTTTTTATAAACACTTAGAATTTACTTAGTATAAGTAAAATATTTCTAAGACCCTTTAAAAGTCTTTAATGTTTTCTATGTATATATTTATGTTATCTGCATACACATAACTTTACTTCTTCCTTTACTATTGGATGCTTTTCATTTATTTATTTATTTGATTGTCTAATTTATTTGGCTAAGACTTCCACAGCTATATTGACTAGAAGTTGAAATACTTGAACTATTCTCAGTCTTAGCCAAAAAAATCTTTTAATTATTCACCATTAAGTATAATTTTCATATATTGCCTTATTAAATTGATCTAATTTTCTTTTATTTTAATCAGATTTTTCATGAAATATTTTGTGTGTCATGTATTCTTTTTATCTATCATGCTGATCGCTAAATTTTTATTCTACATTCAGTTGATTTCATTTCTCACATTTGATGTTTTGTGTATGTTAAACCATCATCACACTACAGAAATGAATCTGATTTGGTCACTGTGCGTAATCCTTTTAATACGATATTGGATTTAGCTGGCTAGTTTTTGTAGAGGATATTTGTATCTGTGTGCATTAAGAGTATTGGCCTGCAGTTTTCCCTCACTCTCTCTCTCTCTGTCTCTCTGTGTATGTATGTATGTATGTATTCTGTGTGTTTAGCATAATGTGGCTTCATAAAATGAATATTAAAATTATCCTTCCTCCTCAACTGTTTGTTAGAGTTTGAGAAGAATTCATATTAATTCTGCTTTAAGTGTTTGCTAGAGTTCACTACTATAGTCATCTGGTTCTACTCTTTTGGGACAGTTTTATGTTTAGTTTATTTTCATCTGATTGAATATAGAGCAATAGATGATGAGCATTGTGGGGTGGAGGGAAGATGTTGTGTAGCCACCAGTTCATTCCCCCAAATGCCAGGGTTGTACCAGGCTGAAGCTAAGACCCTGGAACGCTATCTCGTTCTTATGTTTGTGGCAGGGACCCAAGTACTTGGGCCATCATCTTCTGCCTTCCCCGAGGCATTAGCAAGAAGCTGAATCAAAAATGGAGAAGACAGGACTTGAACAAGCACTTTGTTATGGGCTGTGGCAGTATCAAGCAGGAACTTAACCCACTGTACCACAATCCTGTCCTTGAAAGTGTTTTTTAAATTGCTGATTCAATCTCCTTACCAGTTATGAGCCTGTCCATATTTTATATTTCGTCATAATTCAATCTTGGTAGGTTGTGTTTCTAGGAATATATCCATTTCTTATAGTTTATCCAATGTACTATTGAATAATTATTTCTAGTAGTTCTATAATCTTTTTATTTCTATGACATCAGTTGTATTTATTTCTCCTTTCCAGTTTGAGTCTGATCTCTTTGTCTTACTTAGCCTAGATTAAGTTTTGTCAATCTTGTTTATCTTTTGAAAAACTCAACTCTAGTTTATTGATTTTAAGATTGCTTCTCTAGTCTTTCTTTTATTTCTGTTGTAATCTGTATATTATTTCCTTCTTTCTGTTTGCTCTAAGTTTGTTCCTTTATGACTTTGTAGTCTGATAGCTACTAGCATCCTCATCTCCACCCTTTCCCAGTGATATATCCATCTGTGCTATATTAATTTAACTTTCTTAATCTCAGCTTGCTTATGTTTAAAATAATGTTAACTGCATCATTGATTATGGCTTCTAATAGGATAGACTAAAATAGTGCATTTATAAAACATTAAACAGTGGATTTTCAGTTCAAAATGACAGTGAGAGTGCATTTTTATCCTTCTATACTTTATAAGACATTGAAACCAAGAATAATAGCAGTGCTGTTATCAAAATATCCAATAAAAATAATTATAATGGGGGGTTCCAAGAGAGCAGAATAGTGACATGGAGGTCTGATTTAGGCTGGGAGAAATTAATATAAAAACTTGGAGAAAGTACACTCTCAGTGTAAAGCTGCAGGGGAACTTCAGAGAGAGATTCTGCGAAAGCAGTAGAAATGGCCTGCACCTGTGCTGGAACTGCAGACACACAGCTACGTGCAATGATACAACAAAACACTTAGCAGCTTGCATCCAGGAAGAAGGTGCCCACCCTGGCAAACCAGGTGAGCTCGGCCTGCAGGGGTCCACGCCACTTGATACAGTGGGAGGGAGAGCTTAGTGCACTGCACCTTTTTGAGTCTGCCCCTCAGGACAGATGGGGCAGCTGCTCACCTGGGGTGGGGATGGGGGGAAAAGCTTCACATCTCTCGTTCCCCCTCTCCCTGCTGCAACAGCGACCTGTAGTCAATGGTGGATGGGCTGGTGCTATTTTTGGATACAGACATGTAGTGGTTGCTCCAGCTCCTGTGTGCACACACAGCAATTACTGGGACAGCCCTCCACCCAGTCAGAGGGGTTATCACAGCAGTTCAAGAGTGCCCAACACAGAAGGTCTCCAATACACCTGCTGCTCTGACCTGGCAATGGAGGGTGGAGGGGAGAGAGCCATCCCTAAGAATGGAAGAGCTGCCTGCAGGACTCTCCTACGCACCCAGTGTAATTGTGAGGTAAGCAAGGCTGAGGCTGGTGGGTGCTTTGCATGCCTGAGAACCAGAGATCTAATCAGAGAAAAAAATCCATGTTCTGGTTGGGAGGACCATACTTGATCCAGCAGGCTGGAGCACACATGGAGAGTGGCTCTGGGAACTCCTTAGTTTCCTTGCAGACAGGATGGACTAGTGGGGTGGAGTGGCTCCCGTGTCACTCCTTGACCCTGAGAGACCTGGGAGCAGAGACTGAGAAAACACTGTGACTGCGTGAAAGGAGGCAGGGAGTAGCTGGGTTCTGGTCAATTCCAGAGTGCTTCAGCAAACGCTCAGAGCTCTTTGGTTGACTAGAGCAGCTCATAGCATAGGGAAATGTGTTCAGAGGAAGGACACCACAGATCATACAGTGGTGTGGATAAGCGTTGAACACACTGGGGGCTAACGACTGGGCATTCCTCAGCTTGGAGAAGTGGTGATTGAATCAACAGAGGTGACCATTTCTCCCCATCCTGTAAACAAGAGAAGAACTATCACACCCAACTTGGGTATTAGCCTGGATATTACCCCATCCTAGAACAGAGTTCCCTGGCCACACCCAAAACACACACTTCTTGGCAGTCACTGAAAGTGTAGACATTCAACCAAGTCACAGAGGCATATCTCTAAGATAAAAGCCATGAGATGAAAAATGAAATTCTACAAATGCCTAAAAATAAGTGAGGAAATTCAAGAACGAAGAATGAGGAAAACACTATGACCTCCCCACCAAGGAACACAATATTTCAATATTAGAATGTGAAGAGGAAGAGATTGAGGAATTGCCAGAAATGGAACTTAAAAAATTAACCATAGAATTACTCAAAAGAAATCAGAAGCAAATCCAAGAACTAAAGAAAACCATATGTGACATGAATGAAAATTTTTCCCTTGAAATTGAGATATTAAAGAGAAATACAAATGAAATATTAGAAATGAAGAATTCAATAGATCAAATAAAAATGCAGTGGAAACCTTTAACAACAGAGTTGGTGAATCAGAAGAAAGAATATCCAAGCTAGAAAACAAATTTCTGGAAATTTTACAGTCAGAACAATAACAAGAAGAAATTAGAAAACTCAAGAAAACAGTGTTGAAGATAGATAGGATACTATGAAATGACCTAGCATACAGGTATTAGGAGTGCCTTAAAGTATGGAAAAAAAGAAAGGACTAGAAGGCCTACTTAGTGAAATAATTATAGAAAACTTCCCTAATTTGGAGAAAGAAAGGAATGTCCAAGTACAGGAATAACAGACCTCCTAATAGACATGACCAGAAAAAATCTTTACCATAACACATTCCAGTCAAACTTTCTACAGTAGAGCATAAAGAAAAGGCTTGAAAATATGCATGAGAGAAATGCCAAATTACTTTCAGAAGATCTCCAATTAGACTCTCAGCTGACTTCTCATCAGAAACCATATAGGCTAGAAGATAATGACAAGCTACAGTACAAATCTCAAGAAAAAAGCTGTCAACCCAGAATACTGTACTCTGCAATGCTCTCATTTATTTTTGTATGTGAAATAAAGACCTTTCATAACGGAAATTGAGAATTTGTCACAAAACTTACAATCTTTTTTTAAAATTTTTTTAAAGATTTTATTTATTTGAAAGTCGGAGTTACACAGAGAGAGGAGAAGCAGAAAGAGGTATTCCATATGATGGCTTACTCCCCAGTTGGTTGCAATGGCCGGAGCTGTGCCTATCCAAAGCCAGGAACCAGGAGCTTCTTCTAGGTCTCCCACATGCGTGCAGGAGCCCAAGGGCTTGGGCCATCTTCCACTGATTTCCCAGGCCATAGCAGAGAGCTGGATTGGAAGAGAAGCAGCCAGGTCTCAAACTCAGGTCTCAGCCCATATGGAATGCCAGCACTTCAGGTCAGGGTGTTAACCCACTGCGCCACAGCACTGGCCCCAACACATACAATATTACAAAGGATGCTGAAGGATTTGCTACACACAGAGACAGAAAGAAAGCCATCAGCATGAAAGAATGTAAATACAGAAGATTCCCCGGTAAAAGTACAAAAGAAATCTAAAGTAAACAAAAGGAATATTCACTGAAAAATGGCAGGGCCAAGTAGTTACTTATCAATAGTTATCTGGAATGTAACTCTTTAACTTTCCAGTTAAAAAAAACACACAGACTGGCCAAATAAATTAAAAAACAAGACCCATCTATACCTCACCAACAAAGATACACACTGACTGAAAGTGAAAGGATGGAAAAATTTATTTCTTGCTACCAGGAAAAAAAGTGGTAGGTGTAGCCATCCTAATATCAGACAAAGTACACTTTAACATAAAAACTATTAAAAAGAGACAAAGAAGG
Organism: Oryctolagus cuniculus; assembly: GCF_051225735.1. Lineage (NCBI taxonomy): Eukaryota > Metazoa > Chordata > Mammalia > Lagomorpha > Leporidae > Oryctolagus > Oryctolagus cuniculus. The sequence continues at coordinate 56,326,791 of NC_142884.1, read as the reverse complement.
ACATTATGTAATGATTAAGGAATCAATACAACAGGAAGGCATGACTATAATAAAAGTATATGTACCTGATCACATGGCACATGGCTTACTAAAAGAACTGTGAATGGATCTTAAGGAAGACCTAGACTCCAATGCAATAGTAATGAGGGACTTTGACACCCAACTTTCATTACTGGATAGTTAAACCAGACAGAAAATTGGAAACAGCAAAAGCAGTATTAAGAGGGAATTTTGGCTGGTACCACAGCTCACTAGGCTAATTCTCCACCTGCGGTGCTGGTACTCTGGGTTCTAGTCCCAGTTGGGGCACCCAGTTGCTCCTCTTCCAGTCCTGCTCTCACTGTGGCCCAGGAAGGCAGTGGAGGATATCCCAAGTGCTTGGGCCCTGCACCCACATGGGAGACCAGGAGGAAGCACCTGGCTCCTGGCTTTGGATTGGCGTGGCATGCCGGGCTAGCGGCCATTTGGGGGGTGACCCAATGGAAGGCAGACCTTTCTCTCTGTCTCTCTCCTCTCTCTCTCACTGTCTAACTCTGCCTATTAAAAAAAAAGGAATTTTATAGCAGTTAGTGTCTACATCAAGAAACTAGAATGTCACCAAATAAGTGAGCTGTGAATGCATCTCAAGGAACTAGAAAAAACAATAAACCCAACCCAAAATTAATAGGAGGAAAGAAATAATTAAAATTAAGAAAGAAATAAACAAAATTGAGACCAAAACAATGTGCAAAAGATCAATGAAAATCAATGAAATGAAGAGCTAGTTTTTTTGAAAAAATAAACAAAATAGACACACTATTGGCTCAACTAACCCAAAAAAAAAATGGGGGGAGAATGCCCAAATCAACAAAATCAGAGATGAAAAAGAAATGTAACAACAGAATAAAATGAACAACTAAGTCCACATCTTCTCAAGTTATTCAAAACAATTGAAAGGGAGGGAACCCTCCCAAACTTCTATGAAGCCTGCATCACCTTAACTAATAAGGCAGAAAAAGATACAGCAGAGAAGAGAACTATAGACCAATATCCCTGATGAACATAGATGCAAAAATCCTCAGTAAAACACTAGCCAATCAAATTCAACAACAGATCAGAAAGATCATTCACCTGGACCAAGTGGAATTTATACCTGGTATGCAGGGATGTTTCAACATCTGAAAAATCAGTAAATGTGATAAGATACATTACCAAATTGAAGACAAAAAACCATATGATTATCTCAATATATGGAGAAAAAGCATTTTACAAAATTCAACACTCTTTTATGATGAAAACCTTAAGCAAATTGGGTATAGAAGGAATAATCCTCAACTTAATCAAAGCAATTTATGACAAACCCACAGCCAGAATCCTATTGAACAGAGAAAAATTGGAGTCATTCCTATTAAGGTCTGGAACCAGACAAGGATGCCCACTCTCACGATTGCTATTCAATATAGTCCTGGAACTTTTAGAGCTGTCAGGCAAGAAAAAGAAATCAAAGAGATACAAATAGGGAAAGAAGAAGTCAAACTATCCTTATTTGCTGATGACATAATTCTATAAATAGGGAACACAAAAGGCTCCATGTGGTGACTACTGGAATGCATAAAAGAGTTTGGTAAAGTAGCAGGATATAAAGTCAACACACAAAAATCGATAGACTTTGTAGACACAGACAATGCCATAGCTGAGAAAGACCTTCTAATATCAATCCCATTCACAATAGCTACAAAAAAATTAAATGCCTTGGAATAAATTTAAGTAAGGACAACAAATCTCTATGATAAAAATTGCAAAACATTAAAGAAAGAAATAGAAGAAGACATAAAAAAGTGTAAAAATCTTCCATGTTCGTGGATTAGAATAAACATCTTCAAAATATCCGTACTACCAAAAGCAATTTATAGATTCAATGTGATCCCAATTATAAAACCAACAACTTTCTTCTCAGACATAGAAAAAATGGTGCTAAAATTCATATGGAAACACAAGAGACCCTGAATAGCTGAAGCAATCTTAAATGATAAAAACAAAGCTGGAGGCCTCACCAAACCAGGCCTCAAAACTTACTACAGGGAAGTTGTATTCCAAACTTCCTGGGACTGGCACAAAAACAGACATGTGGACCAATGAATGGAGTAGAATAGAAACTCCAGAAATTAATCCAGGCATTTATAACTGACTTATCTTTGACAAAGGAGCAAAAATCAACCCCTGGAGGCAAGACAGTCTCTTCAACAAACGTTGCTGGGAAATCTGGATCTCCACATGCAGAAGTATGAAAAAAGACCCTTACCTTACATCTTAACAGAAATCCACTGAAATGGATCAGAGACCTAAATCTATGATGTGATACCATAAAATTATCAGAGAACATTGGGGAAATACTACAAGACATTAGCATAGACAAAGAGTTCTTGGAAAAGATCCTAGAAGCACAAGCAATCAAAGCCAAAATTAACAAGTGGGATTACATCAAACTGAGAAGTTTCTGTACTGCAAAGGAAACACTCAGCAAAGTAAAGAGGCAACCAACAAAATGGGAGAGAAACATTTGCAAACTATGCAACTGACAAAGGACTAACTTCCAGAATCTGTAAAGAGCTCAAGAAAATCAACAACCATAAAACAAACAACCTATTCAAGAAATGGGCAAATACAGAAGAAATTCAAATGGTCAATAGACACATGAAAAAATGCCAATGATCACTAGCTATCAGGAAAATGCAAATCAAAATCACAATGAGGTTTCACTTCACCCCTGTTAGATTAGCTCTCATACAGAAATCAACAAACAACAAATGCTAGAGAGGATGTGGGGAAAAAGGTACCCTAATCCAATGTTGGTGGGAATGTAAACGAATACAGCCATTGTGGAAGACAGTTTGGAGATATCTCAGAAAGCTGAATATAGACCTAACATTTGACCCAACCATCCCACTCCTGTGAATTTATCCAAAGGAAATGAAATCAGCATATGAAAGAGTGATCTGTAGCCCCATGTTCATATCAGTTCAATTTACAATAGCTAAGATATGGAATCAACCCAGATGTCCATCAACTAAAGACTGAATAAGAAAATTGTGATATATATATACACTATGGAATACTACACGGTGATAAAAAAAAATGAAATCCTGCCATTTGCAATAAAATGGATGCAACTGGAAACCATTATACTTAGTGAAATAAGCCAGTCCCCCAAAAAACAAATAAAATATGATCTCTCTGATCTGTGGTAACTGCTAGAGTACTTAAAATGGGAGACCAGGAGGAAGCACCTGGCTCCTGGCTTCAGATTGCTGCAGCACACCGGCCACAACGTGCCTGCCGTAGCAGCTACTTGGGGGGTGAACCAACAGAAAAAGGAAAACCTTTCTCTCTGTCTCTGTCTCACACTGTCTAACTCTTCCTGTCGAAAAAAATGTAATCTATAGGTGTGAAACTAACACTATGAGATGCAATTATTTTGAACAGTCCTTGAGTTGACTGTTGAGGAACAACATTTTTCTTTTTTGATTGTTTGGTTTTGTTCTTTTCTTCTTTTTTTCTTCATACTAATTGGTGAACTCTCTACTTAGTGTAAAGTTAATCTTATGAGTATAAAAATTAACTGAAAATTGATCTCTGTAAAAAATAAGACTGTGAAATGAAGAGTGAGGAGGAAGAAAGGTGGGTAGGAGGGAGGTGTGAGGGGAATCATCATGGTCCCAAATCTGTATATATTAAATGCATGAAGTTGTATTCCTTAAACAAAATAAAAAGTAATAATTATAATGGAAAATAGCATTCTATAATGTTCTGTTATTAGTGATACTAATGGAGGTGTGCAGAGCTATCAGCCACCAATTAAAAAATAGTCTTGCATAGAATGGCGGATGTCCTAAACGGCACTCTGGTCTCAGAATCAGCCCTTAAGGCATGTGGATCTGGCTGAAAAGCCCATGAGAGTATTTCAGGCATGGAAAGCCAAGACACTCTGGCAAAAAAAAAAAAAAAATGACCTAAATGAAAGATCTCTGCTAGTGAGATCCTAGTGGAAAGAACAGGTCTTCAAAGAAGGAGGTACCTTTCTCTGAAGGGAGGAGAGAACTTCCACTTTGACTATGGCCTTGTCTAAATAAGATAAGAGTCGGTGAACTCAAAAGGCTTCCATAGCCTTGGCAACTCATGACAAGAGCCTAGGGTGATTACTGATACCATATACAGGTGTGTCAATTTGTTAAGTCAACAACAGGAGTCACTGTGCACTTACTTCTCATGTAGGATCTCTGTCCTTAATATGCTGTACATTGTGATTTAATGCTATAACTAGTACTCAAACAGTATTTTACACTTTATGTTTCTATGTGGGTGCAAACTGTTGAAATCTTTACTTAATGTATACTAAACTGATCTTCTGTATATAAAGAGAATCGAAAATGAATCTTGATGTGAATGGAAGGGGAGAGGGAGCGGGAAAGGGGAGGGTTGCGGGTAGGAGGGAACTTATGGCAGGGGGAGCCATTGTAATCCATATTCTGTACTTTGGAAATTTATATTCATTAAATAAAAATTTAAAAAAATAGTCTTGTATGACAGAAACCATGAAAAGTTTGAAGAAGGGAGCTTGAGAATTGGATTAGAATTCCTCTAATCAGAAGCAAGACAGAAATTTCCCTGAAATAGTGTTGAGTTATAGAATGGCATACAAAGATGAAATATGTTATTCAGAGACTATGATGTGAAAATAATCACTGTTATGGAATGACATGTGAGGCAGCACTAGTTGAGGAAAGATTCTGTAGCTGATCACTTAGAGGTTTTGAAAACAAGCCCCTATAAAGTAAGCAAGCAGATTGTGCATTGGAATGAAAAAACTGAAGGAGGTTTGACATGGGGGGAGAAGAAACAGCTTTAAGTTCAGTACGTCATCCTGAGTCAGTACTTCAAGATAACTTGGATGTCAACACAGAGAGGAATTGTCCTTTGGAGGCAGAAGAGGAAAGAAAATTAAATGGTAGAGAGTAGGTGACATCAAATAAATAATTGGGGGGTCAGCATTTTTGGCATGGTTGGCAAAGCTACCACCTGTGATGTTGGTATCCCATATGGATACCAATTTGAATCATGCTTACTCCATTTTTGATACAACTCCCTGCTAATGGCCTAAGAAAAGCAGTGGAGGATGGTCCTAATGTCTGGGCCCCAGACACCCCTGTGGGAGACCTGGATGAAACTCCTGGCTCCTGGTTTGGCCTGGCTGAACCCTCTCCATTGCAACCATCTGTGGAGTAAACAAGCAGATGGACGATGTGTCTCTCTCTCTCTCTTACTCTCCCTCTCTCTCCCTGTCCCTCTCTCTGTGTTCTCCCTCTATCTTTCTGTGACTCCAATTTTCAAATAAATATATTAATTAAAAATATTTAAATAAATGATTGACCTCTCTTGCTTCACTAAATATCTGGCATCTTTCATTCAGAGTAGAGCTAGGCAGTACACAGCAAGAGATAAATTTGGTTCCAATAGTTATTATCAATGTGTGCATGTGTGTGCTCATGCACATGGATGCTTCACAGTCATAACTAATTATTGGTTTATGGATGTCTCAGACCTGGAACCACGGATTAGAAACAAGTCAAGGACCAGAAGAATGCAAATGTCAAGTGATGGGCACTAGAACCTATCACCAAAAACATTTTTTTATTTGATAGTACTTGCCCACTAAATACATTCTTTGCTCATGTATGATACATAGAAAATGGAATATTACATGAAATATAAGAAAAATTATTTGAGGACCAACCAATAACTTCATCATTTTCTACAGATTGGCAGGGCTGCTGTTTATCCATCAAAGTCCACATATGAATCAGATCAGAAAAGTTCAGTATTTCAAGCCAAATAAATAATTTCTTACACCTGATCTTCTCCACAAAACCAGCAATGTCATATTTCAGGTCATTATCATTTCTCACTAATACTATTATAACGACTTGTTTCTCTTTTCCTCTTTTAAATCATCCTCCATCATACCCACTCAAGGAATATTTCAAAATATAGAACTCTTACCATATAGTTTTTCTTCCTTCCTTTCTTTCTTCTTTCTTTCTTTCTTTCTTTCTTTCTTTCTTTCTTTCTTTCTTTCTTTCTTTCTTTCTTTCTTTCTTTCTTTCTTTCTTACAGGCAGAGTTACACAATGAGAGAGAGAGAGACAGAAAAGATCTTTCTTTTTCCGTTGGTTCACCACTCAAGTGGCTGCTACTGCCGGTGCGTTGCGGCCGGTGCACTGCGCCGATCCGAAGCCAGAAGCCAGGTGCTTCTTCCTGGTCTCCCATGCAGGTGGAGGTCCCAAGGACCTGGGCCATCCTCCACTGTACTCCCTGGCCACAGCAGAGAGCTGGCCTGGAAGAGGAGCAACCGGGACAGAATCCGGCACCCCGACCGGGACTAGAACCCGGGGTGCCGGCGCTGCAGGCGGAGGATTAGCCTAGTGAGCCGCGGCACTGGCCATATACTTTTTAATTTAATTATTCCAATCGAGTCTATTGCATTCAATATTAATTTCATTCTGCTAAAACGGTCCATTATTTGATCACTGCTGACAGAACCCATGCCAGTGTCTCCTATTCAGTGTTAGATGAAATTATAACATGCCAGAATCTCTAGAAGTTTCTTATGATTAACATTCCCTCTACTTTATTCATGGCTGTTTCCCTCTACCTGCATTGACTATTCTCTGCGATCACCAGGAAAATACCTCCTTATCACTTAATATTTAGTTCAAAACTCCTTTTCTTTCAGAATGCTTTCATATTACCTCATTTATACTTTTTTCCCTTTTTCTCCTAGGTTCTCCTCTTATATGGTGAGATTTATCATTGTATTTGTCACATTTTATGAAAAATATCGTTCCAGGAATACATCTTTAAATGCCCAACTTCCTTGGAAAGTGATTGGCATATATAGAAATTGCTGCATCAATGATTTTATTACTAAACTCTAATATGTTAATTTTAAATGTAAGGTTCATGAAACAGGTCCTACAAAAATGATCAATTCATTGTCTAGACACTTGAGATAGAGGGAGAGACTCAAAGTGGAAGTGTCATTCTCCAACTTTTGTTCTACATTGTATGCCAGGTTTTTTTAAAAAAAGATTTATTTATTTATTTGAAAGAGTTACTGAGAGAGATGGAGAAACAATGGAGGTGGGGATCTTCCATCTGCTGGTTCACACCCAAATGGCTGCAATGGCCAGGGCTTAGCCAGACTGAAGTCAGGAGGAGCCAAGAGCTGCATTTGAGTCTTCTCATGTGGGTGGCATGGGCCCAAGCATTTGAGCTGTCTTGTGATGCATTGGCAGGCACATTAGCAGAGTTGAATGGGAAGTGTAGCAACCGGGACACAAATTGATGCCCACATAGGGTGCCAGCCTGCTAGTGGCTTAACCAGCAACACAACACAAGCTCCTATATATTCATTTTACAGCTACTGTCTCTCAACTCCAAACTCATCCTTCAATCATCTAATGATGGGACAAGGAGTCTGCAGACTACTGCTACCTTTGATATATGACTCTGTTAGGATATACACACAAAACTCTTTAGAAAGACAGCAAGGTGGGAGAAGGAAAAGAAGAGTTTCCACAGAGCATGCGGTATGACAATTTGCCACTGTGCATACTGCACTCCTCTAATGCTATTTGGCTCCAACAATAAATGGTTGTTGTTACGAACTTCTGTTCCTGCACATCACAACCAGCTTCTTTTGGTCTTATAAACAGTACCAGAAGCCACTCCGCAGTATCAACCTTGTTACAGATCCAGATTCCAGCTGCCCAAAAGCCCTCCTTTAAGACTTTAGATCTGGTCATTCCAAAGGGGCTCTCTCAGCCCTAGGGGTGATGGAGTTTTCATGCACATCTATGATACTCTTTTGTTTATTTTTTCTTTCCTAGATCACTTGTGAAGTTCAGTTACGAGTAATTAATTCAAACCGTAAGTTAGTTTAGATTAAGTACATATGAAATCAAGACTTAATAGTATGTAATATGTTAAGATTAAATGATATAAAATATGGGGCAATATATTAAAATCTTGGTCTTAAGAGCTTTCAGGACTTTTTGTGAGAACCGCCATTCCTCCATGACAGGCTTTATTTTAAGCCAGAAAAGACAGGCCTAAGGGTACGGGAGTGAAACTATTCCTGGAATTGAGATTCTTTCACCTTCCTCTTTGACCCTTTGTCCCAAAGTTGCTCAAATGCACCAATAAAATGCATAAATTTAGGTAATTGCCATGTAAGGAATAAGGAATTCGCTTATGTATGTAGTGACATATGTACTTTTTTACTCGAGTGCATAAAAATGCTGGGAGGGAGAGGTACAGGGACAAAGCACTGCACTACGTCGTATGTGCCAGTAAGAGCCCCAGCCAGCTGGTAATAAAATCCTCTTGCTGTTGCATCCAGCCTGCTTTTTGTGAGGTGTTTTGGAGAGGGTCTCATACCAGACACAACATCACTGACACTAGCTTAAAAATTTGCTATTCAATTATTTATTACATTGCCCGTATTCATACGTTGTGTTTTAAACAATTGTATGAATTTTGGCATCATTTAATATATGTCAAGCTTAATTTTATCATCTGTGCAATAAGAAATAGTTTGAAAAGATCGCATCATATGGCACCACAACTAAACTTGACAAATTTGATGTTTATAAAGACAGTGGCATTTAAGTATGAGAAACTCTAAATATGTCCTCCATTTCCAGATGATCTCAGAGTTGCTCTTCTGCTCTGTTTTTCATTCAGTAAATACTGATTAAATACCTCCTCTATGCCACTGCAATATGCTCAAGACTGGACTGGCAGAATAAATAAGAACATAAAATTAAGGCATGCAATAAAATAAATATATGTCCATGACAAGCATTAGACCAGGATAAGTGTGATATAGAGAATTAAATTGGGATAATGAGACAGAGTGGCTGGGAAATTATTATAGTGCTTGGGCAGTGTCACTATATGTAAATGACATTCAGGGTATAGTTTGAAGGTCAGGTTGATGCCACAAGGCAAAAGGCAGAGCACACGGGTGAATTAAACAATTCATGTACAAAGGACAAAGTCAAGGACTAGCTTTATCTTTTCTAGGAACAAAAAGATTGCCATGAAACACAATAGAAAATAGAGAAGTGTTACAAAATGCAGCAAAGAGGCAAACAGACAACAGTCATGTCAAGCTCTCTCTCTCTCGTTTTTTTTGTTTTTTTGTTTGTTTTGTTTCTGGTTTCTGGGTCTAATAGTTATTTTTTCCACCAGAAACCATTTATTTAAGAAATACATACTTTATGCATTTCATAAGTAAACTTTAGGAACATAGTGATTCCTTCCATGGTACCTGCCCTCTCACCCACACTCCCACCTTTCTTCCTCCTCTGTCTTCTATTTCCATTCTTACTGTTTACTAAGATCTATTTTCAATTAACTTTATACACATATGATTAACTCTATACTAAGTAAAGAGTTAAACAAAGAGCATGAAAAACATAAAAACTGTTCCTCAACAGTTGAGGCAAGGGCTGTTCAAAGTCATTTCATCTCAAAGTGTCAATTTCACTTCTATAGATTACCTTTTAGGTGCTCTGTTAGTTATCACAGGTCAGGGAGAACATGTGGTATTTGTCCTTTTAGGACTGGCTTGTTTCACTAATTATGTTGTTTTCCAGTTTCATCCATTTTGTTGCAAATGACAGGATTTCATTTTTTGTTCACCACTATGTAGTATTCCATGGTGTACATACCCCAAATGATGCTATAAACTAGAGCAATTCTATATTCAATGATTAGGTCTAGAAGTAATTTAAAGAATTTCTAGTGTTTTCTATATAAGCAGTCATGTAATATAAAAATAGGGCCTCTTCTGTTTTAACAAATTGTAATTATCCTTTGTTTTTCATATATTGGAGCATTTGCATTTATCATCTTATTAGATTTCTGATCAAATATAATTTTGGTTAGACAGCATACTCTCTAAGTAATTACAATATTTTGAAATTTGCTAAGATGGATTATATGGTCCAAGTATTATGGTTATGCTTCTGTTGATTTGAAAAGTATACAAACCCACATTACATTGATAAAATATTGATTAGGTAATCATGGTTGATATCGTTTATCTTTACTGACTTTGGTCTAGCTGTGCTATGATTTGAATGGATGTCACGTCCCAAATTCTTGCCGAAACTCTCTCCCGAATTCATTTGTGTTAACAGGTGGGACCTTGGGGTGTTGTGACACAGCTGGTTAACCTGCCACTGGGGACACCCACATCCCATATTGGAGTGTAGAATTCGAGTCCTGGTGACTCTGGGCTTCCATCCCAGTTTCCTTTTCATATGTCTGGGAGGCAGCAGATAGTGGCCCAAAGAGTGGATTCCTGACACCTCTGTCAGAAACCCAGTTGGAATTCCCTTCTCCACTTCAACCTAGCCCATCCCTGGCTGTTGTGGCAATTTGGGGAGTGAACTAGCAGATGGAAGATTTCCCTCTTCCCCCACCCACTTCTGTCACTCTGCCTTTCAAATAAACAAACAAACAAATAAATAAATCTTTAGCAAGAAGAGGTGGGGCTTTCAGGACACAATTAAGTCATGAGTGCTCAGTAGTCCTTGATGAATTAGTGCTTTATAAAAGGGCTGGAAAGAGCTGTTGAGGACCTTTTATCTTTCTATCTTTTCTGTCGTGTAAGTAAACAACATCCATCCCTGTTCTCCTTTCACCATGGAAATTCAACATGAGACATAATCTTAGAAACAGACACTTAATCTGCCAGGGCCTTGATCTTGGATTTCTCAGCCTCCAGATATTCAAGAAAATAAGTTTCTGATCTTTACAAAATTTCCAGGTATTTACTTATGGTTATACAATAACCCAGGAATTGAAAAAGACAAATTATCCTACTGATTATTGAGATGGGGATGGAAACATCTCCACATCTAATCATGTCCATGTCTACAGAAACATTCAGTGCTGCTAGCTTTTCACGTGTTGTTAAGCTCTGTTATTCTGTATTGACATCTTCATAACTACGTGGTCTTCCCAGTGAATTTAAGAACTATCTCTAATGTTATTAAGAGATAGTGCCTGTTTTGTGTGTGTGCATTCCTTGTCTCCCCTAAAATTAATATAGCTATCTCTGCTTTGCAATGCCTATAACGCAGTTTTTATTTTTTCCTCTTTTTGCATTCAAGCTGTCTGTCCTTAATGTAAAATGCATGTGTTTCAGGAAACATATGGTATACAATTGAGTCTTTTTTTTTAATTCCATCTGATGACCTCTGTATGCTATTTATTAATAAACTGCAAAATGAGGTAATGATATAAAAAATTACTACTCTTTTGTTTTGAATATTAAATGAAAATATATATTATATATCTTAAACATTGAAGTACAATAGTGCTTTAAAAATTTAATAATTTCACTTAGCCTTCCATTCACTGATGTAGACATAGAGATGTATACTAATCTAGTATCAAATCAAAAATAGAATTATAATAAAATAATTGATATTTACCAGTATTATGATATAGGTAGACATATAAAGGTACTTAATATAGTGGTAAGAAACATATATAAATGTTTAAAATTGATTCATGGTAGCCAATAATTATAAAAAGGTGTTAAGCTGAATGACCTCTCATAAATATTAAAATTAATAAGAAAGGCAGATTTTCCTGAGAAGGGGAAAAACGAGTGAAATCTATGTAAAAACAAGCAGACTTATTCCGATTAAGAGGGAAGGAAAGAATGCTTCAACAGGCATGATGATACGTGAGAGGGCTCCAGCAAAAAAGAGAGCAGGAAACAGGTGTGGAAATGGAAGGAAGCCAGTGTGGTTGCAGCAGAAGCTGAACATGCTGCACATGGTATTGGGAAAACACGCCTGGGTCAGGCTGTATGGAGCCTTGCATGTCATGGAATGGTATGGGTTTCATTTTTAAACATAGAGAAAGTCTTGATGGGCTTTAGGAAAAAACACAGGCTTATTTTAAAATAGAGACCATATAGAAAGAGGCCAGATTGAATGCAGAAAATCTCAGTAAGTATATAGTGATGATAATGAGTCTGATGATAGTAAAAGTGATGGCTTTGGTGCTGCTACCTGCAGTTGAGTTTCACAAGAAGAAATGGTGAGGAGAATATTGCCTAATTTTTGTGTGTGAGACACACACTTTCTGCAGGCCTGATACTCTATGGCAGAAAAAAACAGGCATAGAAGTAAGACAAAATTACTTTATTTCATACCTCATTAGCACCAATGGTCGGAGTTTCTGACTTCCTAAGCATTTACTAATTCTTGTAGGTAAGCAAGAGTTGGAGCTAATTATTAAGGTTTCCATGGCATTTGAGGTGTTAGAACTTAAGAGCTTAAAAGGATGTTGGAACTCATTTTTATGTAACATTGCTTCAGCACTGACTTCCTCATAACATAAAACAGATTATATTTAACCTTTCCCTCTTTACTCAGATTGAGATTCTGTATATCAATAAAGAGAGCAATTGTACAGAGATAATAATTGCAACAATCCCCAGATGCATCTGGAAAACTATTAAGAACCAGAGAAGAAGCTAATGAAAAGATCTCCTGTGGTTACAGAAATTACATGCTCTGGTCTTTCTCTCCAGATATTTCCTTTGTTAGCTTCCTCTGAAAGATCTGGCAAAAAAAACATTTATAAAATTGCCTCTGTTTTCCCAATGTGTTTTATCATCGGTAGCCAAGAATAGAATGGTTCAAAGAAACACATATTTTTATTTTCTTCTGTTTATAAGTAAAGCATTCTTAATCCCTTCTGTCTCTTTCCTCCCTCCCTCCCTCCCCCCCCTCTCTCTCTCTATCACACACACACATGCACACACACACAATTATAAATAATATAATATTAAGAGCTTGTGAAAACAACAATTTCCATAGCATTTTTCTAGATATTTCTGTACAGTTTCATTGCTTCATTGGTCTACTATCTTTTTAAAGATTTATTTATTTACTAGAAGGACAGAGTGATGGAGGAGGGAGAGAACTTCATCCAATGGTTCACTAAAATGACAGCAAAGGCCAGTGATGGGCCAGGCATAAGCCAAGAGCAAGGGACTCATTCTGAGTCTTATACATGGATCACAGGAGCCCAAGTAATTGGACTGTGTTCTGCTGCTTTCTCAGGTGCAATACAAAGAAGTTGGGTCAGATGTGGAACAACAGGGACTCAAACTGGTGCTCTGATAAGGGATGTCAACTGTCATAAGCAGCTTAACCTGCTGTGGCCACATGCCACATGTGACACGCCATGGTCATACTGATTTTTATCTAGGACTATTTATATGGAAATGGATTGATGATTCTTGTTATATATCACTTCTACCTAAGTGGGGAAATTAACATTATCCTTTAGCTAGGACAGCTAGAGTAATCACCTTTTCTGGCAGAAGTATCGTCTTTGCAGAGTAGTATTCACCATTTCTAACTATATAAAAATCCATTAATGCAATCCCATCAGTGATGTCAAAAGAATTGATGTGAACCAAAGCCCTTTTATCTGAACTGGGTGGTTGAACTCATGTTCACAAGCCCCATTAGTACCCTTAGTCAAAATGGGTAACTTGAAAATAGAGAAGCAATCTGATTTTGTCCCTGGTAGCTTCAACTAATATGTGTTTGAGGGGAAGAATAGCACATGCTATGTGTGTGTGTGAACATGCTGAATTTTAGTCATTGATAAAGCAATCAGGCATATGGTTTATTTTAAATATGATCAGTGACTCAACAAGTTATACATCAAGAAGTTAAATCTCACACAATATGCATGATTGTGACTTCAAGCTATAAACTGATTCTGATACTTCAGTATTGGTCATGATGTTTTTTGAAAATACAAGGACAGGTAATTTGCTGCTGGATAGGACCATGATGAGAAATAAGAATTACTTACATATTCTTAAATGAGTTATTTTAGGTGTGAATATTGGCTGTATTTGAATATAAGTTGGATGGGTTCTCCCTTTTTTATTTTTATTTCTCTCTTTTTTTTTTTTTTTTTGACAGGCAGAGTTAGACAGTGAGAGAGCGACAGACAGACAGAGAGAAAGGTCTTCCTTCCATTGGTTCACCCCCCAAATGGCTGCTACCGCCAGCGTGCTGCACCTATCTGAAACCAGGAGCCAGGTACTTCCTCCTGGTCTCCCATGCGGGTGCAGGGCCCAAGCACTCGGGCCATCCTCCACTGCTTTCCTGGGGCCACAACAGAGAGCTAGACTGGAAGAGGAGCAACCGGAACAGAATCAGGCGCCCCAAACGGGACTAGAACCTGGGTTGCCGGCACCGCAGGTGGTTGATTAGCCTAGTGAGCCTTGGCGCCGGCCTGGGTTCTCCCTTGATTATTGTCTTAGTCTGTTTGAGCGTCTATACTCATTTCTGTACTGCTTTTCTGGAAATGAGGAAATCCAAGAACAAAATGCCAGCAAATTCTAGATGTCTCACAGTTTATTGAGGGCCTAGTACACACAGACACTGCCTTATATGTCCTCACATTGTTGAGGAAGTGAGCAAGACCCCTCTAACTTCTTTCTTTCATAGAAGCACTTATTCCATGAGGGCTCTGTCCTCACGACCTATCACCTCCTAAAGGCTCCCCCTCAAAAGGATTGCATTGCTGATACAAACATCCTGATCACAGTGATTATGCATTAACAAAGTCACTTAAGAGGTAAAGAGGGGGCTGGTGCTGTGGCTCAGTAGGTTAATCCTCCGCCTGCAGTGCCTGCATCCCATATGGACACCAGTTCAAGACCCAGCTGCTCCACTTCACATCCAGCTCTCTGCTATGCCCTGGGAAAGCAGTAGAAGATGGCCCAAGTCCTTGGGCCCCTGCACCCATGTGGGAGACCTGGAAGAAGCTCCTGGCTCCTGGCTTCGGATCAGCGCAGCTCTGGCCATTGCGGCCATTCGGGGAGTGAACCAGCGGACGGAAGACCTTTCTCTCTGTCTCTCCCTCTCACTGTCTGTAACTCTACCTCTCAAATAAATACATAAAATCTTTAAAAAAAAAAAAAAAAGAGGTAAAGAAAGCTTCTTTCAAGTAGGACTTTGAGAGATGCCCTTGTGTAGAGACTCTGATAATTGCAAATGGGGAAAACATCTCTTCATTACCATCAACATCTATGGTTGATGTTCAATCCATCAACATTCCAAGAAAGGGAGTTGGCTTATCAAGCACTACGATCTTGCTAAAAAAAAAAAAAAAAAAAAAAAAAAAAAAAAAAAAAAAAAAAAAAAAAAACAGCTGAATGAACTCCATGACTTGGCCATATATCAGATTTTTAATATCTTTAACATAGATAAAGTGTACTAGGATTTTATTCATATCTGAATTAAATTAGAAAGAAATGCCATAAAAATATGATGCAAGTATTTATATAGGAAAACTCAATACATAAAAGTTTAGTTAGCATGCTAAATCATAATCTTAGGTAAGCAGCAGGTGTTAAAGATTAAGTGGAGAGAAGGTGTAAAATAATAAATGTTCTGGTTAGAAAGATATCAAAGTTGCTTCTTAAAATGACAGGCAGAATGGCTTTATAGGAAGAGTGTCATAGAAGAGGAGAACTGAATTTGGGGGATAGGAGTGATAAGTCAGTGTGAAGGATATGACACCTGAGGCTTCTTGGGGTTCACAACTTTTAAAAACTAGGTTATGGATGAATGGCAGAATGATAGTCTCTTAAAATCAGTTAATTAAAGCAAGCATGTTAACTACACGTTTATATATTTGTTTTCCTACAAAAGTCTTTGCACCTATGCTTTCCATTCTGATTTAACTCAGCTATGAATAAAATCCTTATTTTTTTTTTTATCTTTTTCTTAGAGTTAAAGGAATTCAATGTATTCCTGCAGGCAGAGCCAAGGGATTTATTCAGTCTTTGTAAACTTCTCTGGGAAACTACCGTGGTATTCTTATAAAGTTTGCTCTGAAATTCTCTTTCAACATTCACAAGGCAGTTGAATGTTGGGAAAAGGGAGTAGAGTTGATGGTTGACAGCTTTGAGTTCAAATTCAAATTTCCTCCCTTCTGAGCCACATGACATTGGACATATTAACCTAACTTCTATTAGCTTCTTACAAGAGAGCCTTAGAAATAGTGCTTAAAGGCTCTTCATGATTCATATAATGTTACTGTTATTATTACATTGAAAAATGAAATGTCAACATAGCATGCAGGATGTGGTTAAGATGCAACAATAGTATTTCATTTCACTCCTGTTTCCCTGCTAGAAAGTGTCAAGGCAGACTCTTCTTTGTGTCATCCCCTGCAGGAAATTTCGCTGGCCTCCCATTATTCTTCTAATATTCACACTCTCTGCAGGAAATCTTCCTACTAACAGTCATAACCAGCTTTCCCCCGAGTGCAAAGAAGGACAATCTAACTCCCTAATTAATCTGATGATTCAAGTCCTAAGTAGTGGAGGCTAACTCTCTATTTCTACATGGGACCTTTCATGGCAGAAATCTGTTGACAGAATAATTCACATTAAGCCATTTATCTCAATGTGGTTCATCTTACTTGACACATTTGAATATATCTCATAAGCACTTTCACTGTTGTCATTTGTATTGCCTATTTTATTCTTTTATTTACAACAAAATTGTGCTATTTTTTTCTTCACATAAGAAAAATCATACCTCACTATTTTCAACAATATGCATTTTTAATAGAAAAAGTTCCTAAATTTCATCTAATTCCTATCCAAGTAGATTTGAATAAATAACAAGCTCAGGTAGGTCAACTAACTTGCTTATCAGTTACTAAAGGACAAACTGTTAATCTCTGGAAATAACTCCAATTTTTTCTTCTCTAAACCATATTACTTTATAATGAACCCTAAAAAATTTGAATTATGTACACAGTATGCCAGAAATAGCAAGCCATTAGCAATAGCACTGTACTAAACTTACCATATTTCTTTGTCTTATTTAAAATCTAAAGACTTTGCTGTAGAAACATAAACAATTGCCATTTTATAAAACAAATGGTATGAGCCATGAGAAATTGTCTCAACTGAGGCACCCTTTGCCATCTGCTCCTGAGAAGCGATAGAGACTTTAGATTTGGTTAATGGTTCATCATCCCTCTAGCTGTGGGGACATCAATAAAAATTTTTGCAGATAATAGATTATCTGTCAGAAAATTCCATGTGTTAACTATTTTTCTCTATCACATTTTCAGCACTAATTAAATAGTTAGGCTAATCAGATGTTAAGAATTTTTATGGAATTTGTGAAATATATGATACAATATTCATGTCAGTGTTTCACAGCTTCCCATCATTCATTGTCTAAAACTGAAGTCTGTGTTTCTGAATTATGTTATTCTTAAAAGTAGCCAAAAGGTACACATGGCACATCATTAATGAGGACTATTTTACACATATTTTTTATATTTGCAGCCTCTGGAAAAGTTCATGGAAATTGTCACTGATGTTAAGAAAAAATGAAAGACAATGGAGGAGAGCAAACATTTACTCTGCGTAAGAAATTTGGGTGTAGTAATTCCACAACATGAGTCCCAGTATGGATTTCCTAGGTTTAAAATAAGCACCAACATACTGTATGATCTGGATTCCATGCCAATAATGTTGCATCAAGGTGGGGTAGAAAGACTTCAAAAAGCAAGGAGAAAAAAAATTAAAAAAATAAATTAGCTTGTTATGACCTTGAAAGTTGCTTTCCTCCCAGGAAAGTCAGCCACAAGCTTCTTCTGGGTCTCCCATGTAGGTGGCAGGGGCCCAAGTGCTTCGGCCACCCTCTGCTGCTTTCCCAGGTACATAAGCAGGGAGCTGAATCAACAGTGGAGCAGCTGGGACAAGAACTGGTACCCATAGGGATGCAGGCATGATAGGCAGCAGTTTAACCCACTATGCCACAATGCCATCCCATAATTTTTATTTATTTTTTTAATTTTTAAATATTTATTTATTTATTTGAAAGCCAGAGTTACACAAAGAGAGAAGGAGAGGCAGAGAAAGAGAGAGAGAGGTCTTCCATCTGTTGGTTCACTCCCCATTTGGCCACAAAAGTTGGAGCTGGGCTGATCCGAAGCCAGGAGCCCAGGAGCTTCCTCTGAGTCTCCCATGCAGGTGCGGGGGCCCAAGCACTTGAGCCATCTTCTGTTGTTTTCCCAGGCTACAGCAGAGAGCTGAATCAGAAGTGGAGCAGCTGGGTCTTGAGCTGGCGCCCATATGGGATGCTGGCACAGCAGGCGGCGGCTTTACTCACTACACCACAGCATCAACTACTATTTAATTATTGTTTTTGTTTATTTGAAAGACAGGGACATGGAGACAGACAAAGGAGAAGAGGAGATAGACAAAGGGGAAGAGACATACAGAGATCTCCTCTCTCCTGTTTACTTCCCAAATGTCCAATGTTGTTGGGGCTTTGACAAGCTGACACCAGGAACTGGGAAGACAAACCCGTCTCAGGTGAGGATGGCGGGGACACAATTATTTGAGTCCTTTCCTGATACCTCTTATTGTGTTCATTAGCAGGAAGCCGGAATCAACTGGGGGCTGACTGGGACTTGAACCCAGGCACTCCTACATGGGACGCAGTCATCCCAAGATGCATCATGACTGCTGTGCCACATGCCCTCCCTTAAATGCCATTTTCTAAAATATCTACATTATGTTAGAACAGATTGTTTAAGAGGTCAAAGGATGATCAAGCAATGATTAAATATGGTGTTTTCAATACTGTAAGACTAGATACGGAAGTCAGGAAATAGAAAGGTAATGAAAAGAGGATTAATCCAGATCTCATAAATGTAGAAAACACTACCTTGGTCTGTCCACTTGAAAATGATGCAAATAATAGCTTTATGAAACTTTATTTTATAACTTCGCCAAAACAATGGTTAATTAAGAAAGTTATACTACTATAGTTTTAATTACCTGTGATTACTTTACAATTTAATGTATATTGGTGAAATGGTCATTTTCCATGCAATTATTCTATATAATTAACTAAACTAAGGTCTTTTTGCTTTTTATTTGTTAAATCACTTATTTGGTGAAGTTTTAAGCTTTATTTCTGTAATGTACTTTTAAAATACGTCATCTCAAAAACTCAAAAAAAAAGAGAAGACAGGGAAAAGGAAAAAGGGAAAGAGGTAGAAAGGGGAGGCGAGAGGAAAGAAGGGAAAACCATGTTCTTAGAATTGTATCTACAAATCACACTGAATCTGTTAAAAACTAATTTAAATTGAAATAAAAATTATGTAAAAACTAAAATGAAAAATAAGATCCAGTCTAGTGCATTTAGCCAAATCCCTAAGAAAGAAATTGGGAAACAGAAGACAAGGACAGGACTGTTTTATTTTGGTCGCAGAATGAGCCCATGGTCTAAGGGCAGTAGGAGAGCACCATGTCTCAGAAATCACTGATAAAGGAGAATGTCCTGTTGGGCTTCTATACACCACAGTGGATCCTCTTAAACTCCTGCTAAATAAAGTGACACGGAGAGTATAGCTCAAGTTTCTAAAGTAGAAGAGCTTATTGTAAAGTCTTTCTACTCCATTCTTCCCTGCCATCAAAATGGACCTGCCTTACTTCCTACAGTTTTTGGGCTGTTATATTTCTTCCAAGGAGATAAAATGTAACTTGTAAAATTAATGATCAGTAGATATTTACTGAAAAAATCTACTATACACTCCAAATTTTTACTTTGTATACATAGCTTCTAATCATTTATATTCACACTCTGACAATAATAAATGGCTATGAGAACAAATTTATAAAACCCAAGAATTAAAAGAGAAAAGAAAAAAAAAAACCTGACTCACCCTAGGAATGTTCCTATTTGAGTATGTCCTAACCCAGTATTTCAGACATGTTACATGAACGTGAACATTTGGCATATAAGGTGTGGTTTCCTGGATTCTCTTTAAGGCATATCACAGATTTTTATGTTAATTCATATAACCCATGCATATGATTTTATTATATTTTGCTCAATTAATGTTTCATCATTTGATCAATCATTTATTATATTCAAATGATTCTTTTCTAAATATGAATGTCTTTGTGCACTGACATTTTTACACTTAAGGTTTAATATGTTTTCTTTGGATTAATTCAAAGAAATAAATTCAATATTGTTCACTGTTCCTAAGAAATATTATAATTTGTATTATATTTTATAAAAAATACAAAGAAGAGCTTTCCAAATGTAAGCCCCAGTTTATTCTCAGAAAATTATTAAATGACATTTTATATCACATACTACTGTCAAATTAAAATGATATATAATGATTACTTTTAAATATTAAACAATGAAGTAAGGTAAAGAAATACCGAGTTCAACAAATTTGAACATCCAGAGATAACCAGAGATAATATTATTAGCACACAATATTTTTCTAAATGTTTTTTAGAAAAACACATTTTTTTTAACACAAATGTTTTTCCAAATGAATATAAAGACTGGAGTCAGGCTGGAAGGACAAATTGATGGATGCTTTATTTAATTTTATGTATATGTACTAAAAGACACCTTGTTTAGTACCTCATTTCATTTAAAAAAATGAAACAATACAAAAAAGAAAAGTTAATGGAACTATTGACACATCTTATTTCATACCAAGTAATAATTCTATGACATGAGCTGCTAAATTAAAACAGAAATAATGTAAGCAATAATATTATGGAAGAAATAATCTAAAATAGGTTTCAACCTTATTTTCATGAAATTGTTATTAAAAATAAAGGATTTCACTCATACTTCCTCAGTTACACTTGCTCTCTGCTTCTTGATTGTTAATTAATATTATCAATAGTTTTATCATTTTTTTCTATATTTCTAGGCATCCTCTCTCCATGCTAGCTGAGTAGAGCAACCTTGTGTGGGTTTTTTGTGTGTGTCACAGAAAACAACAGAAAGAATGGACACAAAATTTTAGCGTGTGCAGCTATCTTCCAACAGAAATTCCTCTTTGCAGACTCAGAATTTACCATAAGTGAAATAAAATTGGGTGAGGAATACTTGTATGTGAATTATAGTGTACCCAAAGGAGAGAAAACAATTTGTGTCTTTTCCCAGCGTTTGATTACAGGGCTCCGTGTTCAAGTAGACCACAATTTAAACCCTTTTTCAAATCATTAGTGTTTTACTGCAACTCAAACACCTTATAAAATCCATCACAATTCCTTTCCTGAGGAGAATCTACATACTGTTTTTATTTGTGTTGACTTGGGTGGTCATGATTTGTTTACATATCCATGGGGTGTAATTTTTCCTTACATGTGGATGATAAAGACATCCTTTAATCTTTCTTACAATTCTCTTTTTATAATGGTAAATTTTCTCAGCTTTTGCTTTTATTGGAAAAAACTATTTCATCATTCTTTTCAAAAGTTATCTTGTTGCAGATAGAAATCTAGGCTTAAAAATGCCTTCTTGTACTAGTTTAAAGATGCCACTCCAATGTGTTCTGGCTTGCATGGCTCCTAGCGGCAATTCTGCTGTCATTTCTGTACTACTTTCTATACATTTTTTTTTCCTTCTGTACACTTTAAAGATAATTCTTTATCAATGTTTTCATTATTGCTCTTGCTGATTGGGAATGTTATATAAATGACTGGTGTATTTTGTTGTAGTTTTCTTTTTTTCTCTTTTTAGAGTTTATTTAGCAACTTAAATCTGGTAATCATTGATTCTTAGCAAAATTGACATAATTATGGCCATTATACCTTTAAAAACATTTTCCACCCCCATTTTCTTTCCTCTTGAAACTCTAGTTACATATGAGACATCTTCAAAAATTTTATGAAAGTGTATATTATGAAAAACTATGCATGACTTTCTTTTAAAAATGCAGCACAATAAAACTTATCTTTGGCTTCCATCTTTCACGATCAGTTTGAAGTGCCTTCTCGTATGTCTGTCTGCTTGAAGTTTGCCGGCAGCACACTGCAAGTGTGTTCACTTAATTCTCCTCTCCTTATTTCATTCAACAATTCCTCCTCTTACGCCTTTTAAGTTCAGTAAATTTCTTTCTGTGCTGAAGCCTAGAATCTCTCCCTATTTCTCACCATCTTCCCCCAAGGATTGTTTCTTATACTACCTGTTGACTAATACCTGAACCACTTTGTTATACCCTTCATAGATGTATCTTGCAGCTTACTTTCTCCTCCTGTACTCCATACTCACATAAGCAGACCCATTATGAGGGGAAGTCAAGTATGAAAGGGTAATTTTCTCTATTTCTAAGCCTCCTCCTTTTAAGAACACCACTTTCATTCTGCAGTATGGTTCTCAGTTTCCACTTAAAAACAAGGTATTCTTCTGTCATGACACACCATATCTCCAGATCTCATGTGACTAACAAGAACGTCAGTGAATATTTCAAGATGCTAAAACTTAGTTTTACAGGAATCTCTTTTCTGGCTAAGTTCTCCAGATCTTTTCCACCCTTGAACCTCTGTAAGTTTTTGTTAGGTAAATAATTTTGGTGGCCCTTGTTAAAATACACATGTATTTTTATTTTGCAGTTGTAACTATTAACATACATCTCAGATGATTAATTTCTTAACTATTGGTTAAGTTAGCTACAAGGGACAAGGAGAGAATTGCAAGGACATTTTTTATGCACTGGAGCAGGAATACAGAACTGTCTTTGTGAAGCAAGTATTTTGGAGGAAAACATCTTTATACAAATGTCTCTACTTTAAAATTAATTATGTACGGCCAGTGCTGCGGCTCACTAGGCTAAACCTCCACCTGCAGCACCGGTAGCCCAGGTTCTAGTCCCGGTTGGGGAGCCAGATTCTGTCCTGGTCGCTCCTCTTCCAGTCCAGCTCTCTGCTGTGGCCCGGGAGTGCAGTGGAGGATGGCCCAGGTGCTTGGGCCCTGCACCCGCATGGGAGACCAGGAAGAAGCACCTGGCTCCTGGCTTCAGATCCGCGCAGCATGCCGGCCATAGCGGCCATTTAGGGGGTGAACCAAGGGAAGGAAGACCTTTCTCTCTGTCTCTCTCTCTCTCTCTAACTCTGCCTGTCAAAAAAATTAATTATGTATGAGTAATGTTATTAATATAAATTTACAAATGTTCTCTTGTGTAGAGAATTCTTATTGCATACATGTTCCTCAAATTGTTGGGATATTTGTGTAGTTGCTCCAAATATATTTTTGCATTTCTATTTTACTGGAGCCATTCCCAAAAATGCAATGACCAATCTTAATTCAAAGAATATAGATATTACATCAATGGTAAAGTTAAAAAAGTATACTATTGGCCTGGTGCCATGGCACACTGGGTTTTTCTTCTGCCTGCAGCACCAGTGTCCCATATGAGTGCAGGTTCTAGTCCCGGTTGCTCCTCTTCCAGTCCAGCTCTCTGCTATGGCCTGGGAGAGCAGTAGAAGACGGCCTAAGTGCTTGGGCCCTTGCACCCTTATGCTAGACTAGGAAGAGGCACCTGGCTCTTGGCTTCCTATCGGCGCAGCTCCGGCCTTTATGGCCATTTGGGGAGTGAACCAATGGAAAGAAGACCTTTCTCTCTGTCTCTCTCACTGTCTCTCACTGTTGGTGGCACAAATATCTCCTACAGGTAACTCTACCTGTCAAATAATAATAATAATAAAGAGCATACTATTTGCACTCTGAAATACCTTCCTCATATGTGATAGGTAAGTGCCAAGATTATAAAATATCCTGTAGACAGAAGGATACTTGAAAAGTTTATGGAAATTATTTTTAGCAGAAGAAAGTAAGGCTTAAGAGGCAACAAGTAAACACCATTATCACCAAAATAATGAGAAAGAAACTCTCCTAGGAAAATACACAGGCTCTAAGTTAACTTTGAAAAGGTAGCACGTATTATTTCTAAATGGATTTTTAAAATCCATTATCTAGTTTAGTGTTTGTACTACTGTGTATAATTAAAAGATTTCTTCATGTGTAGATTTTCAATTTCATTACTTGTGGGCTTAATACATAGGCAGGTTTGGAAGGGAAATATATGGTTCATAATGTTTTGGAATGATCTATTGCAGACAGTTTTATAGAAAACAAACATTTCTAGAGTAATATGAAATTCTAATTATTGTAGACTCATGTGATGTACGTAGCACAGCACATTTCAAATTTTAAGATTTTTTTTTCTTCTCATTCCATTTAGCCTGTTGTAATCCATTTTATGTCTATGTTTTAATCTTGTTTATGTGTCCTCTAACAATGCATTTAATATCTCAAAGTGCTTTGCCATATATTATAAGAAAGGCACCCTTTCATAACCAAAAAAGAACCACTTTTCATAATTCCTACTCCTAATGTGCTTCAGTAAGTCATTCTTTATTTCAGAGTTGTAATACACACACACACACACACACACCAAAAGCACCAGAACAAATGCAAGATTAGATGTGGGTCTATCAGAGAGAATGGTCTACAAACACAAAAGTGCAATGAATGCTTAGAGTTGCCTTGGCTGTGACTGGATAAATTTTAATGCTTTTATGAAAACCTATGTAAAAATTGCTGAAATTGTGGTTGAATCAACAGTGTCAAATTGGAACTGGGGTGAGGCAAGGGTGAAGAAACCACTCAAACTTGCTTTATCAAGATATAAGAAATCTCTGGCTCCTATGAATTAGCATCAGTCCTTTGGATTTTCCATAAAATGTGACCCTAAATCAATGATTTAACAGGGACTAATATGATGGGATCTAGGTCAAAGTTGGTGGCACAAATATCTCCTACATCAAACTTAGCACAGTCATATCTAATAGTTAATAGACATTTAATGATTTAAATTATTTGAAAGGGTAAAATAATGTCAGCTAGTTCCTCTCTCCCAAGCTCTACTTCCTTTATCTGCCAAATCAAGTATTCTTCTGAAGAATACTTGAAACAGTTTCTGCAGGGAGTAGGCATTTAGCTAGCAATTAAAATGTCCATAGTTCAAACTAGAGTAACTGTGTTCCATTCCATGCTTTGACTCCCAGTTACAGTTGCCAGCCAATTCAGAGTGGGAGGTAGCCAGTGACTGCTCAAGTTAATGGAGTTTCTGTGATGAACATGGGAGACCTGGATTGTGATTTGAGTTCCTGGCTCCAGTCTTGGCCCAGATCATGTCATTCAGACATTTGAGGAGTGAACCAACTAATGGAAGCTCTCAGTCTGTCTTTCTCTATATCTGTATTTCTGTCTCTCAAATTTTAAAAAAGTGGCCAATTCAAACCGTCATGCAGATAGATAAGTGACCTTCCAGGATGTGAATTTAGGGTTTCAGGGTCATCTAATTCTCAAACCCGTGCTATTTACATTGGTCCTGCTTTGTCACATTTCTCTTTATGCAATTAAACATTATTATTTTAACCACTTTTAGAGACAAATTATATACATTTAAATATACAAATGTAAAGAGCACATTTTGATAAGTTTTAGTATGTTACACATCCATGAAATTATTCCCATAATCAAAATAGTGAAAGTACCTCACACTTGCAAATGCTTCCTTATGCCTATCAGTATTCACATTTGTGTCACTATTAGATTGCTTTGATACTCTGCATTAGTATATAAATTGGATCATAATAGAATGCATGTTTTTAGTTTTATATAGTATCTTTTAGTCAGCATAATTATTGTGGGACTGATCCATTCGCTTGTGGCTATCAATCATCAGGTCACTTCACAGTATTCCACTGCATGAATATAGAACTATTCAGTCATCCTTTCATGAGATTTTTGAACATTTGTGCTATTCACAGTCTGTAGGTATTACAAATAAGGCTGCCATGTACATTTATGCATAATATCTGTATGATCATGTATTTTCATTATTATATAGAAATTCACTGAATCTTGTGGTCCGAATATACTTAACTTTCTGAGAAAGCTGAAGTCTCTTTTGAAGTCATTGCAAAATTTTACGTTCCTAGTAGCAGTGTATGAGATTTCCAGTTTCTCCAATATTTTTTACAGTTGCTCTTTCTCTTTTTAGTCCTTCTATTAGGTTTGAGGTAGTGTTAGAATATGGGTTTCATTTGTATTTCTTAATGAAGAATAATGTTAATTATCTTTTCAAGTGCTTGTATGTCATTAAAGTGTTCAAATAGCTTACCAATTTTACTGGGTTGTGTGTTTGTTTATTTGTGACTTTTGCCAGTTTTTTCCATATTTTAGATAGAAATCTCTTGCTGTGCATATATTCCACAACCAATTTCTTACATTTTATGACTTTTAACACTATTAACAGAATTTTGAACAACATTTAATATTACTTTGTAATCAGAAGAGAGGTTTAAAATTTTCATAAAATTCAATTTTGCAAAGTTTATTTTTTATGGATGGCATGTTTTTGTTGTATCTAAGAAAACTTATAAAAATTCCATAATATTCACTCCAATGTTTTCTTCTATTAATTTTATAATCTTAGGTTTTATGTGCTTATCCAGATGCATTTTTGAGTTAGCTTTTTTTATATGGTATGCAGTTCAATTTTCCCATATGGATATCCAATCGCTCAAGCACAATTTTTGAAAAACTGACACTCTCCACTGAAATGTATTCATATCTTTGTTGAAAGTCAACTGGCCTTATGTGAGCTCATTCTGGACTGTATTTTTTTATTGATCCACTAATACTATTCTATATTATTGTTATTTTATAATATATCTTTAAATCAGTAAAGTTTACTCCTTCAAGTTTGTTCTTTTTCAAATTTGTCTAGACTCTTCTTTCTTTGCATATCCTTGTAAATACTGGATCAAGTTGTCCTAAATGTACTTCAAAAAAATCTGTAGAAAATGGAATAAAAGGTAAGTCTTTTTGTGTAAAAAATGTTTCACATTTTCATCTTGATAGCATTGAATCTAGAGACCTATCTGGGGACATCAATATCTAAATACTATTGAATGCTCTGACAGTACAGTATCTCTCAAGTTTTCCTAAAATTTACCAGCTATTAAAATATTTTTCTATAAGTTTTACATATTTAATCAGATTCATCCTCCAATCATTTCATATTTCAATATTTTTATAAATTAATGTTTTATTCAAATTTATTCCGTTGTCATATAAAAGTATGATTTTTGTGTGTTGAATTTGTTTTATTCAAGAGGCTACAACTTTATTAATTTGACTCATTTATTGGTTTTCTTATTGTTTTTCTGGCTTCTATTTCATTGGTTTTCATTTGAACGTTTATTTCTTCTTTCTGTGTTTATTTTTGGTTAAATGCTTTTGCTAGTCTCTGAAGTCATTTGAGTCCTTTATTCTTTCTCAATGAAAATCTGGTGCTATAATTTTTTTAAATTCCTACTTTATTAGCATCTAACAAATGTTGATGTCTTTAGTTTCTGTTTAAAATGCATTATAGTTTTATTTTTCATTTCTCCTTTGACTTTTCTTTTGTAGAAAATCTAGCATTTACTTTTCAAATATTTGTAGATTTGCCAGTTCTTGTATGCATGTGTCTGTGATTGTTTTTATTTAATTATGTTGTGGTCAGAGATATTCACTTATTTATCTGAATACTTAAACTTAGTGAAATTTATTTTATGGATCAGGAATAGTGAAATTTCTGCTGTACTTACCAGATTTATTTCCTCATTTTTAGGTGGAATGCTCTATAAAAGTTTTGCAAATATTAGTAATTATTTTATCTAAGGTTTTATAGGATTTTTATATCAATTTTATTCACCTATTAAACACACAGAAAGATGTTCAAATCTGTAATTGTACTATGGAGATGTATATTTCTCCTTACAGTTCTATTCATGTATATCTCACATTTCTGAAGCTCTGTAATTAGAATGGATTGCTATGTACCTACTATTATGTAAGATGGATTGTTATTTACATAGAAATATCTTTTTGCTATGAAATATACTTTGTCTGATACTAATATAGCTATTTGAACTTTGTTTTAAGTAGCATTTAGCATAGACCACATCCTTTAATTATTTTACCCTATTTCTATCTTTATAAAATTGATTTCTTTTGGGCAGCATGTAGATGGATTGCCCTTGTTTAGTTCAACCAGATACCCTTTCTTTAAATTGGTGATCATATTGTTTATATTTAGTATGACTAGTGGTACAATTAGGTTTATATCTATTAACTTGTGATTTGTTTTCTTTTTTTTTTTTGTTACTTTTAAATTCTATAAACTCTCTATGATAAACTAAGATCTTTTATGAATAAATTCTCTAATTTCTTTTTAATTTTATTTATTTGAGAGACAGATAAGCAGAAAGAGATGGGGTGGGAGAGAAAGAGAGTGGAGAGAGAGGGAGAGAGAGATATCGCCTTTGTACTAGTTCATTCTCTAAATGCTTGAAACCAGGAACTCAATTCAAGTCACCAATCTGGGTGGCAGGGATCCTGTAACATGCGGTGTCTCTTGCTGAATTTCAGGAAGTGCATTAGCAGGAAGCTGGGTTTGGGGGTGCTCCCAGGACCTGGAACCAGGCATTGAGATGTGGAATGCAGGTGTCTCTACAAGTGGCTTAACCACTAGGCAAAACACCCATCCCAAGAAATTCCTTTATTTAGTTAATGTCTTACTAGCTCTAATCCTTTGTTGTGTTATTTGTGTAGCTAATTTAGGTTTATTTTATACATCTCTAACTTACCAGAGTCTATTTCTAGTGATATTTTACTGCTCTATACAAAATATAGGAACTTTATTATAATAAACTTTTATTACTCCTTTCCTGGTTTTTGTGCTATTGTTGTAATATATATATACAATATATTACATTATATTATATATATAATATTATATAATTATATATAATTATATATTATATTTCATTTATATTTATGTATTATATATTATATATAATTATATATATTATATTATATGTATATATATTATATATATATTATTTTGCTATTGGCATTGCATTGTTTTGTTTTGTTTAAGCTATTAGTTACCTTTTAAAAATATTCAAATAATTTTTAAAAATTCTTCTATAGTTACCTATAGCTTTTATTTCCCACACTCTTTTTCTCTTTGTGTAGATCCATATTTCCTTCTTGTGTGGTTTTCTTTCTGCCTGAGGAACTTTCTTTACAAGTTGTTGCAGTGCTGAAGACCTGCTGGTAGCAAATCATTTCAGCTTGTACGTGTCTGAAAATGCATTGCGCCTTAGTTTTTGAAAGACATTTTTGTGGTTATACAATTCTAGGTATGGCTTATTTTTTTTTAATTTAAAAGAAGTTTTTCTTCATTTACATGGCTTCTAGAGAACTTTTCTATTTTCTATCAATCTTGTCTTTGTAGTAATTTATCAGGTATTTTTTTTTTCCTCCAGATGTGTGTTTGTTTCTCCTTAATAATGGTGTTAATTGATTTCACCCTGCCTAAGAGCAGTTTTCACTGTTCATTAAGATTCTTGTATCATAGGTTTGTAGTTATAATAAAATTGAACATTTTTCAACCATTTCCTTCTTTCTGTGTCTTATGTCTACTTTTCTTCAGATATGCTAAATATCAATATATTGAACTGTTAGGTAGGAAGTCAATTATGAGCTTATGTGTGTGTGACATAAAGGCTTAAAGAGAAGACATCTATGTCCAGCATATGCATCTGCATCTCAAAGTCATCCTGACAATGTTTCAGGGGCAACCCAGTATTCGCATCCTGCCCTGCCCCCTTCTACCTGATAACCTGCCAGGTGGAGGTCTCCTGCCCCTTCTGCCTGACAATCTTCCATAATCTCCCAGGGGCAGCCCAGTATCTGCATTTCAAACACCCTGCTCCGGATTCTATTTACATCCAAAAAGCCCTTTGTTCCAAGAGGAGCAGAGGTGGGGAAGCAAGACCCAACTCCTTAAAAACCCCCAGCCTCAATCGGACTGTGCGCTCAGCCCTCTGCCTCTCTGCTGAGACGCCTGCCTGGTCTGGCCAGGTGTAATCTCTCCACTCAACCTTGTAACTTCCACCCCACCCCCCCCTCCAGTCTCTCAGGCTCTATCTGGAGAGGTGCCCATCCATCCTTAGGGATGTCCCTTCCCTAATAAACCTTGCTATTTTACCTCTCACTACTCTCTGTCTCACACCTGAATTCTTTCTTGCGCGAAGACAAGAACCCTGCAATTTCTCTGGTAACAGAACCACTGGACATTTTCATATTTACCATCGATGCTCTCTTATTTCTGAGGTCTTTTCTTTGGATTTGAATAATCTGTTTTTATGCATCTTCAAGTCCATTAATCTTTTCTTCTGATACGGTAACACTGCAATTTCTCTCTCTCTCTCTCTCTCTTTTTTTTTTTTTTTTGAAACTCAGATATTGAATTCAGATGTTCATTTTGGGTCCTTTATATATTTTCCATGTTCCTAGTCAATATTTTAACTATTTTCTTTAACTTTTTGAACATAGAATATAGTTGTAATAACTCTGCTACTATTCTTCTAAGTGGATTCTAACATTTGTTGAATTTCTAATTTGATTTTGTTGACAGTTTTTCTCAGCACTAAGGGTAGTATCTTTTTCTGTTTAGCATACATAGTTCTCACTGATGTTTGATGTTGTAAATTTTATCTTCTTGTGAGTTGGGGATTTTTGTAATCTGACAAATATTAATGAGTTTTTTCCTGAGAAACAATTAAGTTTCATTTTTTTGGCATATACTTTAAGACTTGGTTGATAGAACAAGCGTAATGTTTAATCAAAACTATTTTTTTTTTTTTTTTTGCCAGTAGAGCATCAAGAGTCCTTTGACCACTCTGTCTATTTTGCTATGTCCTTGTCTTGCTACTAAGTACAGCATATATTTACAAACTTGTTTGGTCGATATGTAACAACCCCTCCAATCCTTTAGGTAATTATTTGCCAAATTTTGGACTGTTTTCTCATACTCATGCACTGATCAATATTCTGCTGAATACTCAAAAGAAATCTTCCATAGGTCTACAGGCTTTTCTCAATGTATATTTCTCTACCTTGCAAACTCTAGCTGCCTTTAGTGTCTCCAATCTTTCCATCTCATCTCAAAAAACTCTGGTTTCTTTACTTGCTTTGAGCCTTCCTTTCTGATCCATACCCTCGAAGTTCTCTCAAGATAGTAAGATATGACAGGACCGTGTTAACTTATTTTTCACCTTCGCTCTCTTTCTCAAAGATCATAGTGCTTTATTGCTTAGTGTCCAATATTTATAAAACTCTTATAAATGTATTTTTATTTTTTGCACTTTTATTGAAGGAATTACAATAAATGCAGCTTCTGTTAACCTTTCTTATTCAGAAGGATACACACAAAAATTCTTAATTTATTTTTTCTAAATGTTCCCATAATATTTTTGTGCTGTTTGTTATTAGGTTCCTTTGAGCTAAACCAGTCATTGGACCTGAGAGGAAATTTTGGATATTCAGCTTGGAAACTCCGCACCCCCAATAGAACTATACTTAGCATATGAACACAACAGAGAATGTGTTGCTTTAGACCAAACTGTATTCAAATGTATTCCATGTGTGAGTGCACATAGTTCTAACAATAATATCACTATCATGCATTTAGTGGTAATCCTCAGAGTAATACATCTTTCTTGCCATATTTACATAGATTTTTTTGAAGATTTCTTTTATTCATTTATTTGAAAGACTCCCCAAATGGCTGCAATGACTGGGCAGGGCCAGGCTGAAGCCGGGAGACAGGAACGAGGAGCTTCTTCTGGGTCACTCATGTGGCTGCAGGGGCCCAAGAACTTTGGCCATCGTCCACTGCTTTCCCAGGTGCATTAGCGGGGAGGTGGATCAGAAGTGGGGCAGCCAAAACTCAAACCAGCTCCCATAAGGGATGCTGGCGCCACAGACTGCAGCTAAAACCACTCTGCCCGAGTGCCAGCCCCATGTACATAGTTTTTCATTGCTTCATCTATCCAAATAAGTTCAACTATAGCTTCTTGTAATCTATAATCCAAATGCAATTCTACTGTCAATGTTTTCACCAAGAACTCCAACCAAAATAGTTGTCAACTTAAAATGACATGGTAAGTAAACATAAATCAGATATAGGACCTTTTTGAACTCATGACAAAGGAAAATGTTATTAAAACTAATGCATGGCACTTGTCAGTTGGCACTTACTCTGTGGTGTGTCTTTCAAAACAAGATACTCTAAATAAGTGAGACTACATTTTCAGTGCCTTAGGAATATGAGTAAAAGGCCAACATGAACTTCTATTGAAAATATTAAAACAGAAAAAAATGTAATGCTTCATTTTCCTGGGACTCAATTTAACAGAATTGTGATGTTTCCCTAACAGAAATAAATATCTAATATTCATTACTGGAATATAATTACTAATGCAATGGAATCCATCAACACAACTCTACATAATTAAATTCATTTATTGATTCACCTTCAGCTGTAGCTGACCCAGATTAAACATTATCTTTTCTCTGATTCATGAAACTTCGTATTAAAGAGCAAGCTGGAGTGTGAAGTCAGAATATACTGTATATGTAAAAGTAATCAGTTCCCAATTAAACTCTTTTTTAAAAAAGATTTATTTATTTTTACTTGAAAGTCACAGTTACACAGAAAGAGAAGGAGAGGCAGAGAGAGAGAGAGTCTTCCATCTGCTGTTTTACTCCCCAGATGGCCACAACAGCCAGAGCTGCGCCGATCCAAAGCCAGGAGCCAGGAGCTTCTTCCAGGTCTCCCACATGGGTGCAGGGGCCCAAGGATTTGGGCCATCTTCTACTGCTTACCCAGGCCATAGCAGAGAGCCACAGTGCCAGCCCCTTAAATTAAACTCTTTCTATCTCTATGTAGGGAGACAAATTATGAAATAGTTTTGTAGTTTGTCTATAAACATTTAGTTTGTAGTTCATCAAAAACTGCATCCTGTAAAAGGTAATTAGCATTTTCTGACTTTTTTTTCCTTTCTAAATTATTTCTTAATGTCAGACATTCATGAGAATGGTTACCATTAAAGTGCAGGCTAAGTACTTCCATATGCTTACTTTGCACTGTGACTTCCAGGGTGAGCTCTGTGGCCAGCCAGTATCAGTGGACTCCATGCTCTTTGGTTTTAGTTAGTTTACAGTTAGGTCACTGTGATGTTCAATTAGGACACTAGACAGCAGCTGAAGTATTGAGATGAGGGGAGTACTCACTTGATTTCCCCTTACTGGTTTACTGTGGACTGGCTGATTCATTTCTTTAAGGCTATAGTTCTGTCAGGCATCTTTTGTCCATATAATTCTGTCTCCAGGTTTGACTATCTATCCATTACCTCTTTGACTCTGTATTAATGGAAACAACTTCTCCCCAATTATTAACGCTAGGATACTTCACCATCTCTTATTGATATTACCCAAACTCTCCACACTTTAGAAATAGTCCATTTACTAAAGTTTTGTCAATGTCCCTCTTGAGTTAATCATGTGTTTATTGTTTATGTCTTAACTGATACAATGTCTTTTTATACATTAGAAATAGCAGTAAGAACATTTAGAGATGGCCCCCTAACTCATTTTTTTGATGAATAATCTGAGACAAAGTTCATGCTATAGCCTGTTCCATACAGGAATAATTTCTCTTCTAAATAATGATAGAAACATCTACTATCTGTTTTACACTGATATAGATGTCAAACCTAAAATTACCTAGACAAGTCTTACCTTTTACTGAGGATAAAATTGGGATTCAGAGAAGTTGACTTCCTTTAAATCAAATAAATGTGGAGAGAGAAAAGCTGAGTCTGTTTTAGAACCAGTCACTTTGAATATACTATATGGACACAATAACAAGGCTAATGTATTTAAGAGTGTAGGTCAATAATGTTGATTATTTGAACTTCGAAGTATCCAAGAACATGTGAACTTAAAAAAAAGAAATGGGGCCTGTGCTGTGACCAGCAGCACAGCAGCCATGGTCTACAGCGCCAACATCCCATGTGGGCGCCAGTTTGAGTCCTGGATACTCCATTTCCTGCTTATGTGCATGAGAAAGCAGTGGAGGATGGCCCAAGTCCTTGGACCCCGACACCGACATGGGAGA
This sequence comes from Oryctolagus cuniculus, assembly GCF_051225735.1. Lineage (NCBI taxonomy): Eukaryota > Metazoa > Chordata > Mammalia > Lagomorpha > Leporidae > Oryctolagus > Oryctolagus cuniculus. Next base: position 56,292,748 of record NC_142884.1, on the reverse strand, counting down.
TCTAGAAGTTCCTGGCTCCTGGCTGTTGTAGCCAATTGAGGAGTGAACCAGAGGATAGAAGACCTCTCTATCTCTGTCTCTACCTCTCGCTCTAACTCTGTCTTTCAAATAAATAAAATAAAATTTTAAAAAAATCTATAGTCATTAAACACTCCTATGGATGTGTCCAATATTTTAATGTCTAAATGGTATAATATATTGCCTTTTAAATAATAGTCCTCTTAACAACTATGAATTGATATCTCCTTGTTATGATTTGTCTTTTCATGATTATTGGTGTTCAAAATCTTTTTATATACTTGTTTGCCATTTATGGGGTTTTTTGGCTTTTTTTTTCCCAGAGTGTCTTGGCTTTCCATGCCTGAAATACTCTCATGGCATTTTCAGCTGGATCCGCATGCCTTAAGGGCTGATTCTGAGGCCAGAGTGCTGTTTAGGACATCTGCCATTCTATGGGTCTGCTGTGTATCTCGCTTCCCATGTTGGATCATTCTCTCCCTTTTTTATTCTATCAGCTAGTATTTGCAGACACTATTCTTGTTTATGTGATCCCTTTGGTTCTTAGTCCTATCATTATGATCAATTGTGAACAGAAATTGATCACTTGGACTAGTGAGATGGCATTGGTATATGCCACCTTGATGGGATTGAATTGGAATCCCCTGGTATGTTTCTAACTCTACCATTTGAGGTAAGTCAGCTTGAGTATGTCCCGAATTGCACATCTCTTCCCTCTCTTATTCCACTCTTATATTTAACAGCGATCACTTTTAAGTTAAGTTTCAGCACTTAAGAAGAGTTGTGTATTGATTACAGTATTCAACCAAAAGTATTAAGTAGAACAAACAAAAAAATACTAAGAGGGATAACATATCAAGTTGCTCATCAACAGTCAAGGTGAGGGCTGATTAAGTCACCGTTTCTCATAGTGTTCATTTCACTTTAACAGGTTTCCTTTTTGGTACTCAGTTAGTTGTCACCTATCAGGGAGAACAAATGGTATTTGTCCCTTTGGGATTGGCTTATTTCACTGAGCATAATGCTTTCCAAATCCCTAACAGGGATCACTTTTCAGTTAAAATGAAAACACCTAAGAATAATTGTGTGTTAATTACAGAGTTCAATCAATGGTACTAGAACAAAAAAAAATACTAAAATGGATAAAGTATTACATTGTACATCAACTGTCATGACAAGAGCTGATCAAGTCACTGTTTCTCATAGTGTCCATTTCACTTCAACAAGTTTCCCCTTTGGTGCTCAGTTAGTTGTTGCCGATCAGGGAGAACATATGATATTTGTCCCTTTGGGACTGGCTTAATTCACTCAGCATGATGTTTTCCAAATTCCTCCATCTTGTTGCAAATGACCAGGTTTCGTTGTTTTTGACTGCTGTATAGTATTCGATAGAGTATACATGTCCCATAATTTCTTTATCCAGTCTACTGTTGATGGGCATTTGGGTTGGTTCCAGGTCTTAGCTATTGTGAATTGAGCTGCAATAAACATTAATGTGCAGACAGCTTGTTTGTTTGCCAATTTAATTTCCTTTGGGTAAATTCCAAGGAGTGGGATGGCTGGGTTGAATGGTAGGGTTATATTCAGGTTTCTGAGGAATCTCCGGACTGACTTCTATAGTGTCTTAACCAATTTGCATTCCCACCAACAGTGGGTTAGTGTTCCTTTTTCCCCATATCCTCTGCAGCATCTATTGTTGGTAGATTTCTGAATGTGAGCCATTCTAACTGGGGTGAGTTGAAACCTCATTGTGGTTTTTATTTGCATTTCCCTGATTGCTAGTGATCTTGAACATTTTTTCATGTGTCTGTTGGCCATTTGGATTTCCTCTTTTGGAAAAATGTCTATTGAGGTCTATTGGGGTTTTTTGCTTTGTTTTTTAGAAATCTTGGTTCAAGTCATTTGCCTTTATTTTTCTAATTGATTATTAATTGATTTGAAAGACAGTGAGATACAGAGAAAGAGAGAGTAAAATAGTGAGACAGATAAAGTTCTTCCATTCTCAGTTTTGCTCCCCAAATGCCTGGGAAGGCCAGGGCTGGACCAGGCCAGGCCAAATCTGTCAGCCAGGAATTCCACCTGTATCTCCCAAGTGAGTATCAGAGATCCAACTCTGCTATCACCTGTGGTTCCCAGGGTGGGAATTGGTAGGGAACTGAAGTTAGGAACTGAGCCTCTAACAAACCCAGGAGTTAATATCCACGCCAAATATTGGGCAATTTGAGCTTTTTTCCTATTGATTAGTTACAGTTCCTTATAAGTGTATCTTCAAAACATTTGTGGAAATGTATATTATGAAGAAAACTATGAGTGCATTTCAATTATTTTTGTATCTTGTACTTACATTCTTATGAACTTTTTGAAGTATATTCATATATTTTAGAAATCCCCTATTTTCACAAATGGTTTAAAAATATTTCTCCCATTATAAGTTTTCCTTTTTACTCTGTTGTTGTCTTCCTTGCTAGACTGAAACTGTTTAGTTTTGATGTGATTTCACTTGTCTATTTTTGCTTCCATTGCCTGTGCATTTGGTGATTATTCAAGAAAGCATTGTCAAGATCAATGTCACTAAGATTTCCCTCTAGGTTTTATTCTAGTCTTTTAGAGTTTCTGGTCTTATTTTATAGGCAAATTCCATTTTGAGTGTAAGATAGGGCTCCATTTGCCTTTTTATATGGATTTTTTTCATTTTTTTATTTCAACAAAATGTTGTGGTGGCTACTATTTCTCTATTATTCACTCTTTGATAATCATTGCAGCATTTTTAACAGAAGCCATATATGGAAATAACCATAGTGTGCATCAGCAAATGAATGAATAGGTAAAATAATATATACACATACATATATATACACACATATAAATACATATCCATAAATATATAGAATGGATTATTACCCAGGCCTAAAATGAAGGAAACTGCAATATATGACAGCATTGAGGATATAATGCTTAGTGAAATATTCTAGTCACAGAAGGATATATTTTCATCATTCTACTTATATGAGATGTATGAATTAGTCAAACTCATTGATTGCAATAGTGATTGCCAGGGACTATGCAATAGGGTAGATATGAAGTTGTTCAATGGCTATACAGTTTAATTTATGCTAGATGAGTAAATTCTATAGATATGTATGATATATTACAGATAGTTAATAAAATGGTATCCTGCACTTTAAAATCTTTTAAGAAAGTTGCTAGCTTGTTAAGAGTTATTAACAGAAGAACAAAACAAAACACAAAGGGACACATGGACATGATGAAAGGTACCAGACATGTCTATTACTAAGACTGGGGTGATGGTATCATGGGTGTAGGCGTGGGTGTCAAAACTCTACAAACTGTATAAACTAAGTAGGTCCAGTTATTTGTACATCAGTTATACTTCAAAAAAAGTTTAGACAAAAAATAACAAAGCAGCTACATCTCTGGCTCAGACAACTATGAGAATATTGACTCTATTTATTGGGATGAATTTGTGGATAAGCGCATGTCTGGAATGGGTGATGACTGAATTCAATTTTGAACCCAGTGTTTCTGAGACACTCCTCTTTAAAACTGCTGTATGAGTAAACAAATTAGGTAGACAGATTTTCTGGAAACTGGAACATGAATTATTTATTTGGGGATTTTCAAAAAAAGCCAGGGACAAGAGAATTAAAGTGGTAGAACAAGGCCTGGCCTTGTGCCTTAGTAGGTAAAGCTGCTCTCTGCAGTGACAGCATCTAATATGGACACCAGTTTGTGTCCCGGCTGCTCCATTTCCTATCCAGCTCTCTGCTAATGGCCTGGGAAAAGCAGCAGAAGATAGTCCAAATGCCTGGGCCGTTGCAAACCACATGGGAGACCCAGAAGAAACTCCTGACTCCCGGCTTTGGACTGTCCCAGCTCTGGCTATTGTAGCCATCTGGGGACTGAACCAGCAGATGGAAGATCTTGCTCTCTCTATCTCTTCCCCTCTCTGCATAACTCTTTCAAATAAAGAAATGTCTTATTTTACAAAGTGGTAGAACAGTGTTAAAGCATAAGGAACATATTCAAACCATTGCAGTAAAGTAGCATAGTGGGTAACGAAGAGTCTATCTTGGTCGAAATGTTCCACATACCATGTGGATAGAGTGGGAAATCTTCACCAGAGGAAAAAATTGTGGAGTAAATGTGGCAACACTACGGCTGAATTTGATAGGCACAGATGACTATTTTGAAATAAAATAGACATACACAGCAGAAACTGATTTTGGAATGTTGTCAAACTTAGCTTTCCATAATGTTTCTATTACAAATGCTGTGTAAAATCTGGATTCAGGGAAAACAGGAGAACTCAAGAGAAATGAGACAGCTGGGTCAGAGTTGGAAGAAACAAATGTCTGGGGACCCTATGAATGTTTGCTTGGAACTATTAGGTGTTTACCTCTTGGACAAGGAGGCATGAAACATGACACTAGGTCAGGTTAGTTTCCAAGATTAACAGCGGATGAGGAGGTGTGCTCATTTGACAATGCTCATTTCCAGTGTTCAGTCTTGTATTGATCATGGGTTGGTATCTGGTCCAGTGGGTAAGGCTTTGGCTAGGATGCCCATGTCCCACACTGGAGCACTTAGGTTCAATACCTGATTCTGGCTACTGACTCAATCTTCCTGCTGATACAGATCCTGGGAGACAGCAGTGTGGCTCCAGTAATTGCATCCCTGCCATTCACATGGGAAACCTGGATTAAGTTCTTGATTCCCAGCCGTTGTATTTGGGGAGTGAACCAACAGACTATGGCTCTCTCTCTCTATGTCTCTCAAACAAATTAATTAATGTTTAAACACTTTAAAAAAACTTGATTGATAAGAGCTCATAAACCTAACCCTTCTTTTCCCATTCCTCATATATAGGTAAGATGATAGGAAATCCTGGCTACTCCTTTGGCATCTGGAGAAGGTTCAAATCTTGAAGGTTCTGCTCACATTACAGAACCCTCCCCACAGCCTCTACACCTAGCCACAGTTAAAACTCACTCCAGTCTTCCCTTGCTCTCTCAAGCAATTCTGACTGTCTCAAGAGACTTGTATTAGTTTTTCCAGAGATCTCGATTATTGAAGTAATAAAACTCTTCAGACCTTCCTGATGTGTTTGTGGCATCATCAATGTTTCCCAACCAAATTTGAGTGGTGATCAGTCATCTTCTGTAAATAATAAATACATTATATTTAGGTATCAGCTGCCTTGATTTTGCACATACTGCTTCTTATTAGCCAGTTAAGAGACTCATTTTTCAAAAGCCACTATTTTTGAGGTAGCTTTTCAGATCCTTAGCAGTGCCTATGCAAAAACCAGATTGCCTTTCTATAATTCTGTCTCTCTGCCAGCAAAGCAATATGTGCCTGACCACCACACTTGTTTCCAGTTTTAACTATTGCATCATGCCTGAGAAAGGTGCCTTAGACCCTTTGGTAGAGCTATATTACAGTATATGCAGTGGAAAATTTCTTTTTTGTCACATTTATGTGGTTGATGGTAACACAGGGATATTTTGCCATGTTCTATTAACCAAGAGAAAGTAAATTTTTTGAAAACATAAGGATGCCGAGCTACTTCAATTCTAGTTGTCTCAATGTCTGCCAAGGTACTCATTTCTTTGGTCAGTGTAGGGACTTTTATAGATGTATCTGAAGGCAAATGGCATCTCATGAAACATGGTTCCAGGGTCTTGTTAATGTATGTGATTTTCCAAGATTAAATTGTGCCATGTTTATTTTCCTCTTCACTTGTCCACAATTTCTCCCATTTAATTTAGATTGTTCAATTACCATTAATTCCAGGCAATCTATTGTTTAATTGGATGGATTTCAATTGCAAATTAAGACTGCTGATTTCAACCAAGAAAGCTAATTTAAACCTGACAACAGGTTTGTTTTTAAAAAAAAAAAAATGGAAATGCTATGAGAGAATAGAGAATAACATGGGCATTTGTTTGTGTATTAAGGTGTCACTTGTTTGTTTAATTAGAACAAATCTGTAGTTTTCTACTAACTAACTTTCTAAATTGCAGAAATAACTTGCACCACAATTTCTCATGTGGGAAATATTGTCATAAAAGGCTTGCCTATTCATTAGCAACTCCAGAACAGTTTCTTTTTCCCTATCCAAAGAGTTTTCATTAATAGACTCAATCTTATGATCTTTCTAAGCAAAATATGTAAAGTTATATAATTCAAATATTTGTGTACAACATGAGAGAAAAGTGAAGAAGGTGCTTCCTCTGTGGTATGAAAAAGGCTAAAGAAATGTTGGGTTAAGAAACAGCTCTTCTCTCTGCTGTGGCCCAGGAGTGCAGTGGAGGAGGGCCCAAGTCCTTGGGCCCTGCACCCCATGGGAGACCAGGAGAAGCACCTGGTTCCTGCCTTCGGATCAGCGCGGTGCCATTGGAGGGTGAACCAACGGCAAAGGAAGACCTTTCTCTCTGTCTCTCTCTCTCACTGTCCACTCTGCCTGTCAAAAAAAAAAAAAAAAAAAAAAAGAAAAAAAAAAGAAAAAGAAAAAAAGAAACAGCTCTTAGGAAAATTAAATGAAGACTCACAGGTTGGCATGAGCCTATTGGAGTTTCTGGACTTATATATTAAGGGGCTCCAAAAAAAATTTATGTAAAAATAATATTCAAATATAATAGAAATTTCCCATAGATATTTTGAAGCCTCTTGTATGGTTTGGGTTAGAGAGAAAACTCTTTCATTTGAAAATACAAAATAATCCTTCTTATGTGATGGATAAATGTCTTTAAAAGCCATCATGTGGGCCGGCGCCACGGCTCGCTAGGCTAATCCTCTGCCTAACGGTCCCGGCACACCGGGTTCTAGTCCCGGTCGGGGCACCGGATTCTGTCCCGGTTGCCCCTCTTCCAGGCCAGCTCTCTGCTGTGGCCAGGGAGTGCAGTGGAGGATGGCCCAAGTGCTTGGGTCCTGCACCCCATGGGAGACCAGGAGAAGCACCTGGCTCCTGCCTTCGGATCAGCATGGTGCCATTGGAGGGTGAACCAACGGCAAAGGAAGACCTTTCTCTCTGTCTCTCTCTCTTACTGTCCACTCTGCCTGTCAAAAAAAATTTAAAAAAAAAAAAAATAAATAAAAAGCCATCATGTTAAACTAATTACCCTGACAATGTCATAAAGCGGACAGAACAGTGTAAAAAGTGTACAAGTAATGAAATAATTTTCTTCATTAAAATAACACTAACTAAAATTTACTGAGGCATTTTAGCATTTTTCCTAGATTCTCCAGCAGTGTGCTTATGAAGAATAAAATATAAAAGAAAATACTAACATAAATTCAGAATTCTTAAAGTATCATGTTGTAGGTACTAAAAAGAATATACAGAAAAACAATTTCAAGTTCTGAAAGTTTTCCAATTAAGCAATAGAATGTGATGAAAGTTTCAAATAGGTAAATCACTGGCTTCTAAGTGAGTAATTCACAGGTTGTTCCAATCCTAACAAATTGGTTCTCTTCATTGCCCATGCATTGACTTCTGGGTGGTAAGTTATAATGCTGGTGATCATGACGATGGATCTCCAATATAGGCCCAATGGCAGAATGGGATGTTGTTATATTATAAATAAACATTGTTATTATATGTTTATATATTGTTACTATAATGCTAATAACAAAGAAAACTACAATTTTATAATGCACGTCAAAACCAAGCACGGGCTGGCGCCGAGGATCACTAGGCTAATACTCCACCTGCGGCGCCAGCACCCAGGTTCTAGTCCCTGTTGGGGCACTGGATTCTGTCCTGGTTGCTCCTCTTCCAGTCCAGCTCTCTGCTGTGGCCTGGAAGGCAGTGGAGGATGGCCCAAGTGCTTGGGCCCTGCACCCCCATGGGAGACCAGGAGGAGGCACCTGGCTCCTGGCTTCGGATTGGTGCAGCACGCCGGCCGCAGTGCACCGACCATGGCGGCCATTTGGGGGTGAACCAATGGAAGGAAGACCTTTCTCTCTCTCTCTCTCTCTCTCTCTCTCTCACTGTCTGTAAAAAAACAAACAAACAAAAAAACAGGAATGGTAGACATTAAAAATACAGATTACATAAGGATGAACAATGTTGAAAAAACAAAACTGATTTTACCCAATCTGGGTATTTGGATCTTGATTATAATACTTCAAAAGAGTGGGACTAGTCTCCCAGCTATCAATTTATAATCAATATGAATAAGATTTTAAAGCTGCCGCTTGTGGTCTGGCATCACATATGGGCACCAGTTCAAGTCCTGGTTGCTCCATTTCTGAGCCAGCTCTCTGCTATAGGCTGGGAAAGCAGTAGAAGATGGCCCAAGTCCTTGTGCCTCCACACCCACATGGGAGACCCGGAAGAATCTCCTGGCTCCTGGCTTCAGATTGGCCCAGCTCCAGCCATTGAGGTCATCTGGGGAGTGAACCAGTGGAAGGAAGACATTTTTCTCTCTCTGTATCTCTCTCTCTCTCTCTCTTTCTTTCTCTCTGCAACTCTGCCTTTCAAATAAATAAATAAATCTTTAGAAAAAGAATAAAACTTAATTGGTTGACACTGACAACATCAAGCTACAAAAGAAAAAAAATATAAACATTTGGTTCTATATATAAACCTATAAAAATACTTTTAGGAAGTAGATGCAGTAGTATTTGTGGTTATGATATGATCTTGTCATTTTCTCATACAAAATGATAGATGAAAATTAATTAGCACACATGACAAAGTAGAAAAACTTTTTTTTTGTGTTATAAGAGTTCAATAGTCATTTTCTCTATCACTGACACTCTTCACGGAGCGTGTCCTGAATTGAGATGAACTTCACTAGCTTCAGGGATTTTCTTTTAATTCAAAAACACAATTACATTTGACATATAACTTGCTTGATACTCACCTCCAACACAGCCTTTTATTAGAAATATTAGAAATGTTAATCCTATATCTGATAGCGTTACCTTCTTCAAAACACAGCAACATGCTAATCTGCTAGGAAAAAAGTTCTTCCTAGTTTTTCGATGCCAGCTCAGTATTTCCTAACCAGAGCCATCTCTGATCTGCAACATTCTCCCTAATGGGAGGGGGAAGTTTTCCGTTGTTCTCTTCTGATAATAAGTAGCCATCAAGGGCATACTAGAAGAGAGATCCTTCATTATGCATAAACTTGAGTCCATGGCATATTCTGTACAACACTGTGAAAGATCCTCTTAGTATGACTTATTTTTAGAATAAATATTTTATTTATTTGAAAGACAAAGAGGAGAGGGAGAGAGGGAAGGGAAGAGGGAGGGAGAAAGGGGGAGGGAGGGAGGGAGGAGGAAGGAAGAGAGAGAGATTGAGATCTTCCATCTGCTGGTTCACTCTTCAAATGGTCAAGGGTAGGCCAGGCCAAAGTAAGGAGCCTGGAGCTTCTTCTAAGTCTCCATTGTTGGTGCAGGGGCCATGCACTTGGGCCATCATCCAGGTGCGTTAGCAGGGAGTTGGATCAGAAGTGGAACAGCTAGGACACGGACCCATGCCCACATGGGAAGCCAGCATCATGGGTGGTGGCTTTATCCACTATGAACAATTCTGGCCCCGAGCATGACCTTTTAAAAATGCATTTCACTTATGCTGTCATGTGCACTGCACTCATAACCCTGAGAACTTCTGAAAGAATACTTAATAAAAGCATACACTAAAACTCAACTGATAGTATTTAGATGATATACAAGTGCAGAGTGGTCATAAAATTTATGGGTTTTGTCTGCTAAGCAGAGATGTCAGGACAGCACATTCAACATAAAAGCTGGCTTCAGATTAAAAACCATGTATGCACCAAAAAACACACTGTGAACTAAATTCACTTACTCCATAGAGCATTTGTTCTGCTACTTGTTAGACCTGTTGCCATGGAAAATTATTTCACCTTTTCCAGCCTTCTTTTATAAAATAGGGATGATAGGAGCCCCTAATTTTGAGAATTCCCATAAGGTAGATAAAGCAGTTAAATACTTAACACAATAACTGGCATACTAAGAGTATGGGTTGATTAGGAAAATTAGGTTAATGAAATTAGATTATTGTTGCTATGATTTTCTGGAGAGATGTTCTTGGAAAAAGAGCAGTACTTTTGTTTTAATTGTGTGAAATCCTATCTTGTCATAAAAGACTTACTAGCAATACTGATAAAAATCATCTTCAAGAATTGCCTGTGCCTGTGTTTTCAAATGCTCCCAATCTATTGCTTTAAAGAATCAAAACACCAATAACAGGAAAAACCCTACATTTATAAAGAAAAGTTCCTTACTCTCGGAGACACTGAGAGAGTCAGCTGGGAGCAATTCTGTCCAGTGTGTTAGCACAGGATCTGCCAGTGGCAAAGGAGAGACTGACCTGATAATGAATCTTTAAGCCTGTCAGTGAAGGGACTGTGCAAATATGTGGTGCTTCCTGTGGAGCAAGTCTCCAGCCTCTGAGCATGTTGAAGGCTTTACCACTTGTGGAGGGATTAAATAGTCTTGGGGAAAAAGTCAAGGCTAAATGCTTACAACTTTGCAAAAATAACCAGTGAGGTAAACACAACAAAAACAACGTAAAACTCCTGGCAGACTCCTGTGAGTACTGAAACTGTGGACTTCAACTCTAACAGAAAGCAGAGCACACTGAAATACCAAATCCTATCTCAGGCCTATTCTCTTCCTTGTTTAAGGAAATAAAAATGTAGGCAAGGATGTAGGCTCTGCAACATGAAATGAAAAGAAAATATAGTATACTCGTGGAAAAGAATTGAGTATGTTCCTATTAAAATACAAGGGGAAAGGAAGCAAAGTCATAAAGTCAAGTTTCAGTGAAATATGAAAAGGGGAAAACCACTGTCACCTTGAGGTCTATCCCTTTTTATCTATATTTTAAGGGATAATTAGACAGGGCAAAACATCTCTACTCATCCAGCTGCAGCTGGTTTGCCATGCCTCTCATTCTAGTATAAGCACTAGAGACAGTTTTAGTTTTGCCTTTTCTCAATATAGAAATTTCCATTTGAACAATAGTTTTAAAGGACATAATGCTATAGGCAAGAAACAAATAGCATGAAGCAAACAGGTGGGAGAAAGAGCAAACTCCCACTGAATCCATACCAAGATCCTCTTGCATCTCTTTAAGAACCAGTTTACTCATCTGTAAATATTTATAACAACTTCCAACATTGTTGTGAGGATTGCATAAGAGAATGAATACAACACAAAGCCCAAGTCTTGAACATAACAATAGTTTCATAGATGATACTACTGCTATTTTGAAATAGTTATTATTATTCAAAAGAAGAGCTAAGAAAAAACATTGGCAATATAAGACAGTTATATTCAAATAGGGAATACAAAATCATAGCAATCCCACTCTTCCAGTGAAAAACTGGACATGACAGAAAAACACTCAACACAGCTAGCCCCAGGTTCTAAGAAAGAAAGTAGATTGTATAACTTTTAAGACATATAATGGACACTAACCCACTGTTGGTGGGAATGCAAACTGGTCAAGCCACTATGGAAGTCAGTCTGGAGATTCCTCAGAAACCTGAAGATAACCCTACCATTCGACCCAGCCATCCCACTCCTTGGAATTTACCCAAAGGAATTTAAATTGGCAAACAAAAAAGCGGTCTGCACCCTAATGTTTATTGCAGCTCAATTCACAATAGCTAAGACCTGGAACCAACCTAAATGCCCATCAACGGTAGACTGGATAAAGAAATTATGGGATATGTACTCTTTAGAATACTATACCGCAGTAAGAAACAACGAAATCCAGTCATTTGCAACAAAATGGAGGAATCTGGAACACATCATGCTGAGTGAAATAAGCCAGTCCCAAAGGGACAAATACCATATGTTCTCCCTGATCGGTGACAACTGACTGAACACCAAAAAGGAAACCTCCTGAAGTGAAATGGACACTATGGGAAACGGTGACTTGATCAGCATAGCCCTGACTGTTAATGAACAACTTAATACATTATCCCTCTTAGTAGTTTTTTTGTCTGTTCTACTTAATATGACTGGTTTAATTCTGTAATTAATACACAGTTATTCTTAAGTGTTAAAAATTAACTGAAATGTGATCCCTGTTAAACATAAGAGTGGGAATGGGAGAGGGAAGAGATGTATAATTTGGGACATGCTCAAGCTGACTTGCCCCAAATGGTAGATTTAGAAACATACCAGGGGATTCCAATTCAATCCCATCAAGGTGGCATGTACCAATGCCAGCTCACTATTCCAAGTGATCAATTTCAGTTCACAATTGATCATAATGAAAGGACTAAGAGTCAAACGGAGCACATAAACAAGTCCAGTACCTGCTACCACTAACCGATAGAATAAATAAGGGGGAGAGTGATCCAACATGGGAAGTGAGATACTCAGCAGACTCATAGAATGGCAGATGTCCTAAATAGCACTCTGGCCTCAGAATCAGCCCTAAAGGCATTCGGATCTGGCTGAAAAGCCCATGAGAGTATTTCAGGCATGGAAAGCCAAGACACTCTGGCAAAAGATCTCTGCGAGTGAGATCCCAGTGGAAAGAACAGGTCTTCAAAGAAGGAGGTACCTTTCTCTGAAGGGAGGAGAGAACCTCCACTTTGACTATGACCTTGTCTAAACAAGATAAGAATCGGAGAACTCAGAGGGCTTCCATAGCCTTGGAAACTCATGACTGCAGCATAGGGAGACTACTGATGCCATAGACAGGAGTGTCAATTGGTAAAGTCAACAACAGGAGTCACTGTGCACTTACTCCTCATGTAGGATCTCTGTCCTTAATGTGCTGTGTATTGAGATTTAATGCTATAACGAGTATTCAAACAATATATTTCACTTTGTGTTTCTATGGGGGTGCAAACTGTTGAAATCTTTACTTAATATATACTAAACTGATCCTCTGTAAAAAAAAAAAAAAAAAAAAAAAAGAAATTATCAACTCCCAACTTGACTCTCACTGGGATTAAACATGACAATAGGTCTGATCTGATTTCATCATCATTTAAAAAAAATCATCTATTATTTTTGACTTTATGTTTCTGTGTGGGAGCAAACTGTTGAAATCCTTACTTAATGTATACTAAGCTGATCTTCTGTATATTAAGATAATCGAAAATGAATCTTTTTGTGAATGGAAGGGGAGAGGGAGTGGGAAAGGGGAGGGCTGTGGGTGGGAGGGACGGTATGGGGGGGAAGCCATTGTAATCCATAAATCGTACTTTGGAAATTTATATTCATTAAATAAAAGTTAAAAAAAAAGACATATAATGATCAATGGAAGATGGCTTTGAACCCTCCTTGTGTTCCAGCTCTTTCATTCTCTCATCTTGAAATCTCAGTTCGAAATTTTGGTTTGAGTCCTTGCAGGGTAGGCTCAATGCTACAGGGTTTTGGACAGTAGCATATTCAGCCAAATAACAGTTCAGTCGAATTTGATTAACTGTGTGTCCAAATTTGGGTGTTTTAACTTCCTCCTGCACAAAGTGTCTTGCCCAATACAATTTCATTTGCAAAAGCAGAAAGATTTGCCAACAGCCAGTTCTTCAAGCTTGAATCCTTTAAGGGAGGATCATTCTATGATAATTTTTAAACTTACTCAGAAGGGAGCACTTTAAACTCAAGCTTGCTTTATTTTTATTCGCATAAATCTACAAATTTTAAGGACATGATTAGAGCAGTATCTCTCTTATTTTTTTAACTTTTATTTAATTTATATAGATTTCCAAAGTACAGCTTATGGACTACATTGGCTTCCCCCCACCCCCCGATGACTTCCCTCCCACCCACAACCCTCCCCTTTCCCGCTCTCTCTCCCCTTCCATTCATATCAAGATTCATTTTCAATTTTCTATATATACAGAAGATCAGTTTATTACACATTAAGTAAAGATTTCAACAGTTTGCACCCACATAGAAACACAAAGTGAAAAATACTGTTTGAGTACTCGTTATAGCATTAAATCTCAATACACAGCACATTAAGGACAGAGATCCTACATGAGGAGTAAGTGCACAGTGACTCCTGTTGTTGACTTTACAAATTGACACTCCTGTTTATGGCATCAGTAATCTCCCTATGCTCCAGTCATGAGTTTCCAAGGCTATGGAAGCCTTTTGAGTTCTCCGATTCTTATCTTATTTAGACAAGAGCAGTATCTCTCTTAATTCATCATATTGCTAGCACCCACAAAATCCATTCAAAGACTTAGCACATAGGATTCCTTATGTAATTATGTATAACATTTCAGCTCAGTGAGAGATTTTCATATGCTCCTCTCTTTTTTTTTTTTTTTTTTTTTTTGACAAATAGCGATAGTGAGAGAGAGAGAGAGAGAGAGAGACAGGTCTTCCTTCCATTGGTTCACCCCCAAATGGCCACCACAGCCGGCGTTGTGCCAATCCGAAGCCAGGAGCCAGGTGCTTCTTCCTGGTCTCCCACGTGGGTGCAGGTGCCCAAGCACTTGGGCCATCCTCCACTGCCTTCCCGGGCCACAGCAGAGAGCTGGACTGGAAGAGGAGCAACCGGGACTAGAACTCAGCGTCCATATGGGATGCCAGCTCCACAGGCAGAGGATTAGCCAAGTGAGCTTTGGCGCCAGCCCCAATATGCGCCTATCTTATACTCATAACCACATATGTTAGGTTGATTTTCTACAGGTAGAGCCAATGACAGGGATTCTAGGTTTTATTAGAGAATGCTCTCAGGAAGAACTCACTGATGAAGAAAGCAGAATAGAACAAAGAAAAAGCTAAACAAAGACATTTGTTCATTTGATGTCTCTTAAAAGATCTCATGTGAAAACTCTAGAGTGTAAATGATAGCATTGTCTCGCCATGTGTATCCACACAGATTAATAATAGGAAGCATTCTACTTTTGTGGGGGTTGAGAGAGAGCCTCCTGGGATAGGAGGCTTTGTTCAAGGCATCACTCTAGAAGAGGAAGTGGCCCTGAGCCAATGCGATCACTTTATACAAAATGGGGGATAGGAGCTAAATATCTAGAAAGGACTCCCACAGTGTCTACTATAATTCCTCCCTTTGCTATTTTCAGAATAACTTTTTTGTCATACTTAGTTCCCTCATTTCTATCACAGCTTCTTTGATATTAAGGGTAGTTGCAATTTCTGGGTACATTTCTGCTGCTGCCATTGGTCCTGCTATAATATAGCTTGCATTCACCCTCTTTGTGATTATACCCACTAAATTTGTAATTACTTTTCTTGGATTCATGTTCACCGGCCTGAGGGACCCAAATGACCAAGTGCCTACCATAGCTTTAAATATGATGAAAATTTATCTTCTGTGAACCAGGACTTTTAGGCCAAAAGAATCTAAAATTAGAAAGATATGAAGAAAAAATTAATAAACCGTGTCTCTGGACATCATAGAGAGCAGAGTCCCTTTCCTGGTTTGCGGACTGTATTTCTAACTTCAGGGCACACTGCTCTATATTGTGAACACTGGTATAACTTGTACACTGTGCTTTAAAGGATTTCCCCTGTGCTGATGGGGTACCTTGGGCAATATGGTATCTCAACTGTGTCTTCTAGAAGTCATTCTACATTTGGTAGCATCAAAATTTCTGCATTGTATATATGATAGGAAAAAACACCATGGATAGTTCCTGACAAGCCTCAATAGGTAGGCTACATAGAATGTGCCTGCATTAGTTTTCTCATACTGTCATAATAAAATATTACAGGTTGGTATGCAATATAATATGAAAAAATTAAAATTAAGAAATAAAAACAACAAAAAAATTTAAAATTTATTTAAAAATAAAAAACTTAAAAATAAAACATTATAAATTTATTTTATCACATTTCAGAAGGCTTGCAGTTCAAGATACAGATGCTCTCCTAACAACTCTCTTCAGACACATGCAAGAATACTGCATTTTTGCTACGTCCTCACATGTCATTTTTTTCTTTCTGTGTGTAAGCAAGGAGGGAAAGAGGAAGAAAGGAAAGGAGGTGGGGGAAGAGAGTGAGAGAGAGCACTGCTTTGTGTCTATTCCTCTTATAAAGACAACACATCTATTGGTTTAGGAATTCAACTTTATGAATTCATTTACATTTACCACCCCAAAGGCCATATCACCAAATACAGTCACACAGGGGTGTTAGGGCTTCAACTTATGAATTTTGAGGGAAAATATGCCCATAACTACACCTAAGATTTAGATCAGTGCCATTCCATCTTAAGCAAAAAACTGTAAATGCAGTCAAAAGATATCTTCAGATGAAAAGTATGAGTCTGATCAGGAGATATCGAGAAATCTTGCAGAACATTCACTCAATACTGAGCTGGATGCAGGAAAATCACTAAATTATCATAGTGGGCCAAGCAGAAATCCATTATAAGATGAAAATGGTAAGTCTGCAGTTGGACTCAAACAGTTCACAGTAGCAATAGTGAGCTGTACACAAAGGTAGCCTAGATCATCATTCAACTACACAGATATTTTTCTATAATTTCACATCTATTGCTTTACATGGTACTACCTACCTAGTTGTTACTGAAGGGATAAGAAATAGCATGAGCTTAATTTTCATATGGCTTGGCTGAGAATGTTAGTGGAACCTGAAAATTGACTATTATTGCATTATAACCCCACAGATGTTGGCTAAGGTTCTGAAAGGAAGAGATTTGAAGAAATCTTCCCAACTGGCAGAGATTTGAATATGTCACTGAGAGATTCCAGTGAAATAAATACTTTCAATGTGAATGAGCTTCCCTGTTTTTAGACTAGAAAACAGTTTTCACAGGGCCTCAAAATATCTAAGCATGATTATAAAATAGTCTCCTAAATGAGTCAAAACCCATCCCTATTTTCTTTTCATGATATCTGAGAAAAATAAAAAGAAAATGAGGAAGATTCTAGACTCTTTCAAGAACTCCTCTCAAAATCACCAAGAATTTGAATAAATAAAAATCCCAACTGAATTTCTGTGAGTGATGCAACTTGTGACTTTCATATTCATTGGGTTACATCTGTTTGCTCACAACTTTATATCCAATTCCTTCAAGATAACTAATATATTAGAAATGATCAATAAATAACTATTAGTTACATTAAAGTCCATAAACATCAGAAATAATATTTAAGGTATTGATAAATATCAGAAGTAATCATATTATTCATTTTTCCTCTGCATGACAAATTTTGTTAGTATTAATCTACTATTTGTATTTAAATGGATAACTTGGAAAACTTGTCAAAATGCCACTATTTTCTTTTTTTTTATTAAAGACATTTATTCCTTAGGTTACTTAACATTTCAACATCTTAATACCTTATTTTATAATATAGAGTGTTAACAACACTCATTTGAAATACTGTAATGGATGTTCAACAAACACATCTAAAATAGCATGCATATCCTCCCCAAACACATATCCTCATTCACACATATCCTCATGTTCACATAGTCCCCACTCACCATACACCAGAAATATTTATAAAGGAAATTGTATTTCAACAACCACAGGAAACTCAGTAAGGTTCAAGGAAATAGTAGCTCATAAGATCTTTCTTTTTTATAATTTCATAAATAGCCTTTTATTTTCTTTTTTATTTTATTTTAGGGAGAACACTTAAAATAGGATCTGCCCTTTGAGCTAATATTTAATTGTACAACATCATTCTGTTAACTATAGGCACAGTGATATATAGCATGTATTTAAGATTTGTTTATATTGCATTTCTAAAACTTGATATTCTTTTGATTATCAACTCTCCAGTTTCTATTCACCCTCATTCCTGTGGTCAACACAGGGCTGTGATGAGATTCATTAATTTAGATTCTTCATTTAAGTTGTGTCTTTAGTATCTACCATTCTGTGAGTTGCATATTTGACATAGCATAATGTCCTCAAATTTGACAACTGATTTCCCTTACTGCAGAATTTGCTTTTCAAAGATAATTGATTTTCCATGACATGTGTATTTTCTAAATCCATTCATCCTAAATTGGAGTTTACGTTGTTTCAACATCTTGGTTATTCTGTGTTTTTTTTTTTCACTTTTTTTCAAGTTTTATTTAATAAATATAAATTTAAAAAGTACAACTTTTGAATTATAGCCGCTTTTCCCCCCATAACCTCCCTCCCACCCACAACCATCCCATCTCCCACACCCTCTCCCATCCCATTCTTCATCGAGATCCATTTTCAATTATCTTTATATACAGAAGATCAACTTAGCACATACTAAGTAAAGATTTCAACAAACTGCACCGACAAAGACACACGAAGTATAGAGTACTGATTGAGTAGTAGTGTTTCTTTTGTAGTGCAGAATCTTCTTAGTTTGATGTAATCCCATTTGTCTATTTTTGCTTTGATTGCCTATGTTGCTGGAGTTTTTTCTAAGAAGTCTTTGTGTATGCCAATGTTTTGCAGAGATTCCCTAATGTTTTCCTCTTGCTATTTGATGATATCAGGTCATAGATTTAGATTCTTAATCCATTTTGAGTTGATTTTTATATAAGGTGTAAGGGATGGGACTTGTTTAAAACTTCTGCATGCGGAGATACTTTTCTTCCAGCATCATTTGTTGAAGAGACTGTTCTTACTCCAGAGTTTGAGTTTAGCTCCTTTGTAAAAGCTTTTATTAATTGTGGTTGCATAGATTGATTTCTGGAGTTTCTATTCTGTTCCATTGGTCTATACATCCTGTTTTTGTGCCAGTACCAGACTGTTTTCATTATAACTGCCCAGTAGTATGTCTTGAAATCTGGTATTGTGCTGCCTCTGGCTTTGTTTTGGTTGTTTAAGATTGCTTTAGCTATTTGGGGTCTCATGTTTCCACATTAAATATAGTATATTTATCTGCTTTCCACAGTATATTATATTTTCACTTTGTTATATATCTGGAATTCCCTTAAGTGAGAAAATCTATAAAATTATTGCTATTGTAAAGTTGTTGGGTTAAAAAAGATACATGCAGGCTGAAAGTGAGAGGTTGGAAAAAGATATTCCATGCCAACAGAAACAAAAAAAAAGAGCTGGTGTAGCCATCTAAATATCAGACAAAATGAACTTTAACACAAAAACTGTTAAGAGGGACAAAGAGCGGTACTATATAACGATTAAGGGATCAATTCAGCAGGAAGATGTAACTATTATAAACGTACATGCACCTAATTACAAGGCACTGAGTTATTTAAAAGATATGTTAAGGAACTTAAAGGGAGAATTAGACTCCAATACAATAGTGTTGGGGGACTTCAATACTCCACTTTCAGCAATAGACAGATCAACCAGACAGAAGATCAACAAGGAAACAGCAGATTTAATTGACACTATAGACCAAATGGATCTAACAGATATCTATAGAACTTTTCATTCTACACTTAAAGCATACACATTCTTCTCAGCAGTACATGGAACCTACTCTAGCATTGACCATATACTAGGCCATAAAGCAAGTCTCAGCAAATTCAAAATAATAGAAATCATACCATGCATCTTCACAGACCACAAAGGAATGAAGCTGAAAATTAGCAACTCAGGAATCCCTAGAGCATATGCAAACACATGGAGATTGAACAACATGCTCCTGAATGAACACTGGGTCATAGAAGAAATCAAAAGAGAAATCAAAAACTTTCTGGAAGTAAATGAAGATAACAACACAACTTATCAAAACTTATGCGATATGGCAAAAGCAGTGTTGAGAGGCAAGTTTATATCAATAGGTGCATATATCAAGAAATTGGAAAGGCATCAAATAAATGAGCCAACATTGCATCTCAAGGATCTAGAAAAACTGCAGCAAACCAGACCCAAAACTAGTAGGATAAGAGAAATAATAAAATTAGAGAAAAAATCAACAGGATTCAATCATCCCCCCCAAAAAAAAAATTATAAAGGATCACAAAAACAAAGAGCTGTTTTTTTGAAAAAATAAACAAAATTAACACCCCACTGGCCCAACCAACGAAAAAAAGGAGAGGAAAGACCCAAATCAATAAAATCAGAG